>NC_006353.1:0-15744 GCF_006345805.1 Octopus sinensis | reverse complement strand
AAATAATAATAATATTTATTAAAAGAAGTTTAATATATTGACAAAAATTGGACAAATTTAGATGTATGATCCAAAAAGGGCAAATTTTTGTCAAGAGAAAAGAGGGGGGTGAGGGTGTTTTAAAAAATGTTAGTTTTATGTATATAGTATATACAATAATTTATATATTAATACAATTACATGAAATCTTCGTTGGTTTTGAAAAATTGATGTTTTTAAAAGTGAGATAAGCATCTTTAAAATATTCTATATATTTTTAATATTTTTATTAAATTAACGATTTTTGTAAATAAAAGTTATAAATAATATGTAAATTTATATTTATGTATTTTATAAATTGATAATTGGGGTCTGTGGTGGTTGATTTTTATACTTGGATGTAACTCAGGATAAATATACTTAATTCTTTGTTTGTTTATATGTAGTATATAAATATTATATAAATATCACAGAAATAATTAAGTTTCTTAATGGTATATAAATTATATTGTGTTTGAGTATAAAAATGATTAGTATAGATTTATTTTGTAACTATGTTTTATAAATTCTATTTGTGTTTGAGTATAAAAATGATTAGTATAGATTTATTTTGTAACTATGTTTTATAAATTCTATTTGTGTTTTGTAATAAATTATATAAATATCTTGTTATTGGAATATAGTTTTTTAGAATATTGAGTTATACAACTTGTATATTATATACATATCTTAATATTTTTGTGGTGTAATTTGCACGAAAGATTTTCAATTTTTAGGAATAATAATTATTATGTATATTATCAAAAGTATTCGGTTTTATTAGTATAAGAAGTATGATTGTTTTCCAAACAATTGGTTTAAATTTATTTAAATGAAATAGACTATTTATGATTTGGTGTATGGGCATATAAAGTTTTGATCTTTAAGGAAAAGGTTCAAGTCCTTTTTTTGTAAAGAGTTTTAAGTTAAATTAAACTAAAAGTTTTCAAGACTTTAAATAGATAATTATATTTAAATTCTGTGTGAGGTGGTCGAAATTTTTAGTCGGTAGATTGTAAATCTATTTATAAGTGTTTACTTTCTCATGGTTTTATATTTTAATTAAAATATTAAATTGCAAATTTAAAGATACATGTTTATGTTAAAACTTGTTTTGATAAAGTAAGCTAAGTAAGCTATTGGGTTCATACCTCGAAAATAGATTTTGTATTGTCTCTTTATTATATATATTAATTTGACTTTGGTTTTGTTTTTAATTATTATAATTTTATACATGTTAGGTTTATTTAATATATATATATATATATATATATATTGCGCTTTTATGTTGATATTTATTTTGTATTTATTATAGTAAAGTTTAATATTTATTATAAGGGTACTTTTAATTTAATATTAAGTGGTTTTTAATATGTTAATTGATATTTCAGTATATTTATTTATACAATAGATGAGAGTTTTATATAGAAATTATAGATTATAATTGGATAAATTTGTGCCAGCATCTGCGGTTATACTTATAATTAAGATTAAAAGTTTTTGGTTTAAAGTAAAGTAAGACAATTTTCTTTTAAAAGAAAATTATATAGTTGGTTTTTTGGTAAAATTTTTAGAATTAGCTTGTTTGTTTGTGTTTTTCTTTATTGTTAATACTTTGAAATTTTGAAAATAAACTAGGATTAGATACCCTATTATTTCTTATTGTAAAAATTGATTTTGTTTACCTAAGTATTATGAAAATGACTAAGATAGTTAGTTATTGATTGTTGTTTAAAACTTAAAAGGTTTGGCGGTTTTACATATCCAGTTAGGGGAGTTTGTTAATATAATTTGATAATCCACATTTTAAACTTACTTTTTTTTGAATTATATATATATATATATAACGGTTTATATATTGCTGTCGGCAGTTTATATTTTAAGAATAAAAGGACTTTTGAATTTTAGGATTTATATGTCAAGTCATAATGTAGCTGATAAAGAAGGTTTAATGGACTACTATAATTTATATTATTTACTTATCCGGATAATGAAAATTAAATTTTGTTAGTAAGGTGGACTTGATAGTAAACTTGATTATTAGTATGTGTAGTTGAATGTGGTTTTGTAAAGTGTACATATCGCCCGTCACTCTTGTTGTTTAAATAAGATAAGTCGTAACATAGTAGAGGTAATGGAAATTGTTTCTGGAGGAGTATATAATACAAAAATTAACATAATTGTAATGTGTCTCACTTACGTTGAGAGGATAATTTTATTTAAATTATTTTTGATTTAGATTGGGTTTTTATTTTGATATTTATTTTGAGTAGAAGTATTGATAAAAGTTTTTGATTTTAAAGTAATGGGTATAGAAATATTTATTTGTATGTACTGAGAAGGATGTAGAATTTTGTGAATTTAGTTATAGTAAAATTTAAGTTTTGTACCTTTTGCATAATGGTTTAATAATATTATTTTATGGATATAATTTTCTCGAAATATGAAGATTTATTTGTTTTAGTAGTATTTTATGTGTAGTTAACGTGGTAAAGTTATTATTTTAAGAGTAAATGGTAGTGAAATGCTATTCGATTTGTATGATAGCTAGTTTATTTATTTTTACATTTTAGTGTTAGTTAAAAATTATTTATGGTTGGTAGTTTTTTTAGTTTAAGTATTGGGGGATAAGCTTCATATATTATTGTAAGAATGTATATAATAAGATGATTAATTGAAGTTGAATTAATATTTTTTCTTTATTGTTATTTTTAATGTTATTTATATTATTAAATTTTCTTTATAGCAGTTGGATAAATATCTTTTAATTATAAAAAGTGAAATATAATGTTAGAATGAGTATTTTTGGATGGTATATATAATTAGTTTTATTTTTAGTATTTGAATTTAAAGTTAATTAATATAAATATAGGTTTATATATTAAAGTAAATTAAAGGAATTTGGCAAGGATAAATTTCGCCTGTTTATCAAAAACATGTCTCTTTGAGTTTTTTTAATGAAGAGTTGGGCCTGCTCGGTGATTAATATTTAACAGCTGCGGTATTATAACTGTACTAAGGTAGCATAATAATTTGCTCTATAAATTGGGGCTAGAATGAATGGTTTGACGAGAATTTAACTGTCTCTATTTTATTTATTAGAAATTAATTTTTATAGTGAAAAAGCTTTAATTATTTAAAGGGACGAAAAGACCCTATTGAGCTTTTGTTATTATATAGATATATATATGTATATATATATGATTTATTTGTAAATAACTTTGGTTGGGGTGATCAAGGAATAAAAATTAATTTAAAGTGTTTTATTAACTTCCTTAATTTTAAATTTAGTTGAAGAATAAACCAAGTTTTTTGCTTAGAAGATAAGTTACCATAGGGATAACAGCGTAATTTTTTTTGAGAGTTCATATTGAAAAAAGAGATTGCGACCTCGATGTTGGATTAAAATTGACCTTAAGGTGTAGAGGCTTTATTAGGTAAATCTGTTCGATTTTTAAAATTTTACATGATCTGAGTTCAAACCGGTGAAAACCAGGTTGGTTTTTATCTTTTAAATTATTTTTTTATTTGATTTAGTACGAAAGGATTGATTATGATTAATTGTTTTTAATTAATTTTATAAATATTGGATAAAGTTGGCAGAAATATGTGAATAATTTAGGATTATTTTATAAAAGTATAACTTTTACTTTATATTAAGATGGCAGATTAGTGTGTAGGATTTAAGATCCTATTATGGAAATTTTTATTATTTTCTCTTAATAATGTTTGTTGAATTGGTTTCGTATGTGGTTGCATGTATTTCTGCATTATTGGCGGTTGCTTTTTTTACATTATTGGAGCGAAAAGGATTAAGATATTTTCAGTTACGTAAAGGTCCTAATAAAGTAGGTTTAATAGGATTACCTCAACCTTTATCAGATGCAATTAAATTATTTAGAAAAGAGTATATTAAGCCTACCTTAGTTAATTATTTTCCCTTTTTAGTTTGTCCATTTTTAAGTTTATTTTTTGCTTTATTTTTGTGAATATTATATAATGGATATTTTTTTGTAAGGATGGGGGGGATAAGTATGATGATGTTTTTATGTATTTCTAGTATTGGTGTTTATTGTGTTATGGGTGCCGGTTGATTTTCCAATTCTAAGTATGCTTTATTAGGGTCTGTGCGTGCAGTTGCTCAAAGAATTTCTTATGAGGTTAGGATATCTTTAATTTTAATGAGTTGTTTGTTGTTGGTGGGAAGTATTAGTTTAGTAAATTTATTAAAATATCAGTATATTTGTTGAATTTTTTTTGTTAATTTTTTTATATTTATAATGTGGGTTGTGTCGATAATTGCGGAGACTCATCGAGCTCCTTTTGATTTTGCTGAAGGGGAGTCAGAGTTAGTTTCAGGTTTTAATGTTGAGTATGGAGGAGTAGGATTTGCTTTGCTATTTATAGCTGAGTATAGTAATATTTTATTTATGAGGTTTTTATGTGGAGTGTTATTTTTTGGAGGAGGATTTTTAAGCGTTTCTATTGGGTTTTCTATATCATTAATTGTAGGATTGTTAAGATTTTTATTTATTTGAGTTCGTGCGAGTTATCCTCGATATCGTTATGATTTATTGATATATCTAATTTGGAAGAGGTATTTACCATGTGTATTAATAATTTTAATCTTTGTTGGAGTGTTTAGTAAAATAATGTTTTATTTATAAATCCAAAAAATAGTTTAATTAAAATAATAACATTGGAAGTTATAGATTAAAATGATATTTTATTTTTTGATATGGTATTGATAATATATTTTTCGTTAGGGTTTTCTATTGTTAGTTTATTAATTATTTTAATTCAACCGTTGAGATTAGGATTTATAATTATATTAGTTAGGATTTTTATGAGGATTTTGATTTCTTTTTTTATTTATTCTTGATATGGTTATATATTATTTTTGGTGTATGTAGGTGGTTTATTAGTAATATTTATATATATTATTAGTCTTATTCCTAATTTGATTTTTTTTTCTAAGGGATTAATTATATATATGTTGGTTGGATTTCTTTCTTTTTTTTTGATGAATATAATTTCTATATATTATTATTTGGATGTTAATATGAGGGTAATAAAGATAATGGAGGTTAAATTTTTGAGATTAGGTATATCAAGTTTATTAATAAGAAGATTTAATTTTTTTTGTTATGTGTTTTTAGGTGTATTATTGTTATTAGTTTTGGTGAGAGTTGTTAAAATTTGTTATTATTGTGAGGGGCCGTTACGAGTATTTAAATATAAATATGCTTAGTTCATTACGAAAAACTCATCCTGTTTTGCAGATTGTAAATAGAGCATTAGTTGATTTACCATCACCTGTTAATTTGTTTATTTGGTGAAATTTTGGTTCTTTATTAGGTTTGTGTTTAGTTATTCAATTGATGAGGGGTATTTTTCTTGCTATACATTATACATCATGTATTGAGTATTCTTTTGATTCTGTAATCCATATTATACGAGATGTTAATTATGGGTGAGTATTGCGTTATATTCATGCTAATGGGGCATCTTTTTTTTTTATTTGTTTATATATACATATTGGTCGTGGTTTATATTATGGTTCTTATATAAGTATTTATACTTGAAATATTGGGGTATTATTATATATTTTGGTTATATTAACTGGGTTTGTAGGGTATGTTTTACCTTGAGGTCAGATATCATTTTGGGGGGCGACAGTAATTACTAATTTAGTATCTGTTGTTCCATATATTGGGGAGGTTTTAGTATATTGAATTTGAGGAGGATTTTCTGTTGATAATGCTACTTTGAGTCGATTTTTTTGTTTTCATTTTTTGTTTCCTTTTATTATTGTGGGGTTGGTTATTTTACATTTTTTGTTTTTACATGAAGGGGGTTCAAATAATCCATTAGGATTAAATAGAGATTTAGATAAGATTCCTTTTCATCATTATCATACATATAAAGATATTTTGGGATTTCTTGTAATATTATTTGCGTTAGTTGAGTTAAGTTTATTATTTCCTAATATATTGGGAGATGCTGAGAATTTTATTCCTGCGAATCCTTTAGTTACTCCTATTCATATTAAGCCTGAGTGATATTTTTTGTTTGCTTATGCTATTCTGCGTTCAATTCCTAATAAATTAGGGGGAGTAGTTAGTTTAGGAATATCTATTGTTGTTTTGTTTATTTGTCCATTTTTACATGTTAGAGGATGTATAGGTTTGTGTTATAATTTTTTAGGACAGTTTTGTTTTTGATTTTTAATTGGTGTATTTTTTATTTTAACATGGATTGGGAGTTGTCCAGTAGAATATCCATATGAAATAATTGGTCGTATTTTTAGGGTTTTATATTTTACTTGTTTTTTAATTCGACCTATTTTAGATATATTATGAATATATATATTAGATTATTAGGTTATATTGGATAAATATAGGTTTTGAAAACCTTTTATAAGTGTTCGATTCACTTATAACCTTTTAAAAGAATAGTTATAAAAATAAAATATTTAATTTTGGTTTACAAGACCAATGTTTTATATAAACTATTATAACGTGTATGATTATAAATAATTGTTTATTGTTAGGAATATATATATATATATGTGGTTTATTTGTTTTATTATTTCAATGGAAACATATTTTGAATATCTTATTAGGTTTTGAGGTGTTGACATTAAGAGTAATTTCTATATTTTTTTTTTCTGTGGGTGTAGTAAGATTGAATTTGTATTTGGTTATTATTGTCGTTGTTTTTGGAGTTTGTGAGGCTTCTTTAGGGTTATCTTTATTAGTTAGTTTTATTCGTTTACATGGTAATGATTACGTAATGAGTTTAAGAGTTTATAAATTATAGGAATATTAATAGGAATTATTATATTATTGTTGTTGAATTTTTGGTTGAAGTGAGAGTTGCGTTTATGGTTTATATTAATTTTTAGTTTTATGAGATTAAAATATTTAAATATTGATTGTAGGGGGGTGAGGGAGTTTTATTTTTCTTTAGATAAGGTATCGATGATTTTGGTATTATTAAGATTTTGAACAAGTAGTTTAATATTATTATCTAGTTATAAATCAGTAAAAAGGATTAATAATAAGGTGAGATTTTTTTCTTTTTGTGTATTATTACTATGTTTTGTAGTAATTGTGTTTTTTTTGGTAGAAAATTTAATTATATTTTATTTATTTTTCGAGGTTTCATTAATTCCTACATTGTTGTTGATTTTAAGTTGGGGCTATCAACCTGAGCGTTTACAAGCTGGGATATATATAATATTATATACAGTAAGTGCTTCTTTACCTTTATTATTGTGTTTATTATTGTGGGGATATCAAGAAGGATCATATAGAATAGATTTAATTAAATTGTTGTTTATTAATGATATTAGGTTATATTGAGTTATTGGTTTATTATTAGCTTTTTTGGTAAAATTACCAATTTATTTTTTTCATTTGTGATTACCTAAAGCTCATGTAGAGGCTCCTATTTCTGGGTCTATAATTTTGGCAAGTGTATTATTGAAATTAGGTGGGTATGGAATTATACGATTTATGGGGTTATTTAAGTTTTTAGGTGGTAGTCATATAGTATTATTGGTTGTTATTTGTTTATGGGGAGGTTTATTAACTTCTGTTATTTGTGTTGGTCAGAGGGATATAAAAAGATTGATTGCTTATTCTTCTATTGGTCATATGGGGGTAATATTAGCGGGGATAATTAGAGGGTTTATTATTGGTTGAGAGGGGGCTATTTTGATGATAGTTTGTCATGGATTATGTTCTTCGGGTTTATTTTGTTTAGGAAACTTAATTTATGAAAAGATTAATAGACGAAGATTATTTTTATGTGGAGGAATAATTAATTATAATCCTATGATGAGTTTATTAATGTTTTTATTATGTATTTGTAATATAGGAGCTCCTCCATTTATCAATTTGGTTAGTGAAATTATGTTATATATTTCTATATATATATATAGATTATATTTATTATTTTTTGTGTTAATAATAGTATTTATGGGAGGATTATATAATTTGGTTTTTTATGTTACGGTAGATCATGGTCAGATGATAAGATTTATAAAAGTTTTAAATGTTAATAAAAGGAATGAAAATTTATTGTTAGTATTACATATTATTCCTTTATTAATATTTATTTTGAATATTGGATATATTAGAGGTATTGATTTTTAATTATTAGTAAAATTAGTTTATGTGAAAATACTAGGTTGTGGGCTTAGAGAAAAAGTTAATTTATTTTACTATGAATAAATTAAAGTTGGAAATTTTTTTTAGTGTTGTGTTAATATCAGTCTCTTTTATATTTATAATTATATTTATATATTTAATTTTAAATAATTATTGTTATATTATTTCGTGGGAAATTTTTAATGTAATAAGGTTGTTTGTTGAATTAGATGTTTTATTTGATTGAGTTAGTTGTAGTTTTAGTAGATTAGTTTGTTTGATTTCTAGATCAGTATGTATTTTTAGAGTTAGGTATATAAGTGGAGATGTTAATGTTAAGCGTTTTATAATGGTATTGATGTTATTTGTTTTATCTATAAATTTTTTGATTTTTATTCCTAGGTTTGTTAGTTTAATTTTAGGATGAGATGGATTAGGTTTAGTATCGTTTTGTTTAGTAATTTATTATCAAAATAATAAATCACTAAGTGCAGGTATATTAACAGTATTAATAAATCGGATCGGAGATTGTTTTATTTTGGCTGGAATTAGGATTATGTCATTATTGGGACATTGAAATTATTTATGTATTTGATATTTTTGATTTATTGATATTTGTATAATTTTTGTGGTTATTGCTGGAATAACTAAGAGGGCTCAGATTCCTTTTAGAAGTTGATTACCTGCTGCTATAGCAGCACCAACTCCAGTTTCAGCTTTAGTACATTCATCTACTTTAGTTACAGCGGGGGTATATTTATTAATTCGGTTTTATAATTATTTAGTTGAAGTAAATTATTTTTGTAATTTTATAGTGTTTATTTCAATTATAACTACTTTTATATCGGGGGTTTGTGCTATTTATGAATACGATATAAAAAAAATTATTGCTTTATCGACTTTAAGACAATTAGGGGTTATAATAATGTCTTTGGGAATAAAGATACCTATATTAGCTTTATTTCATTTATATACTCATGCTATGTTTAAGGCTTTGTTGTTTTTATGTGGAGGTAATATTATTCATTGTTATTGTGGTGCTCAGGATATTCGAGATATTAAGGGAGTTAGATATAATTTACCTTTTACTAGAATTATTCTTAATATCTCGAATATGGCGTTATGTGGGTTTCCGTTTTTAGCTGGATTTTATTCGAAAGATTTAATTATTGAAATTTTATTAAGTAGAGATATTAATATGTTGATTAGTTTATTTGGGTTATTTGGGGTATGTTTAACTATATTGTATTCATTACGTATATCTATGTATGTAGTATGAGGGGATGTAAAAAGAGGTGTATATGAAAATATGGAGGATGATAATTTATATATTATTGTATCAATGGTGGTTTTGTGTATAGGTGCTTTATTTGGGGGATTTATATTACAAAATATTGTTATTCATTTTAATGAAGTGATTGTTTTACCTTTATTATATAAAATGTTGGTAGTAATATTATTGTTATTTAGATTAATATTATCTTTTAGATTATGAGGTGGTAAATTATTAAAAATTAATTATAGATTAATATATTGGTGTAATAGTAAAATGTGGTTTATATCTTCTTTAAGGGGATATCCATTTATATTAATAATAAAGAATATTACTAATATAAATTTAAAGTTGGTGGATATAGGATGATTAGAAATATTAGGAGGTCAGGGAATACTTATAATTATTAAAAAAGTTATATATATAATGGAATGGTGGATGATTGTTTTATTTAATATTAATATAATTATTATTATTTATATTATTTTTATGATTTACTTAAATAGCTTAATTGAAAGAGCATGACGTTGAAGGTGTTAAGGTGGTAGTATTATCTTTAAGTGAGAATAAATGTTTTTTAGATTTATCAATTGGTGATTATCAGAGTATAAAGTAATTAATAAAGAGAAAATATAACCTTGAATAATAGCAATACCAATTTCAAAGATAAAATAACCAATTTGTACTATTAAAACAATTGATGTTGAGATAATAGAAGTATTAATTAATGAAAATGATAAGAAGTCACCGATTAGGGTTAAGATAATATGTCCAGCTCTAATGTTTGCTGCGATTCGAATTGCTAAAGTTAAAGGTTGAACTCTAATACTTATAATTTCAATTAGAGGTAAGAAGGGGATTAGAAACGAAGGAGTACCTGAAGGTAGAAGAGATGCGAGGGATGAATAGCTATTATTTTGATAGGATGAAATGATTAATCTTAATCATAATGGAAATGAGAGAGAGAACGATATAGCTAAATGACTAGTAGTTCTAAATACATAAGGAATTAAGCCTAAGAGGTTAAAATTAATAATTATTAAAAATAATGATGAGATGATGAGTGAAAAGCCTCCTAAATTATTTCTAAAAGATCGAGTAATTTGGATGTTAATAATTTGTTTTGGGATTATTAGAGAGGAGTTGAAAAGTGAAGGAAAAATTCAGAATGAAGAATTGATAAAAAAGAGAGATCATAAGGATAAGATTCATGTGAGAGAATGAAGATATAATGTTGTTGAGTTATGATCATCAAATGAAGAAAAAATATCTACTATCATTTTATCAGTTATATTTTGTTTTTTTTGTTATTTTTTTTTGGTCTATTAAATGATATTTATTTTTATTATTTCATCATATGATAGATGAGTTAAGGAGAAGTAAAAATCAAAAGAGAAAAAAAAGTATAATTCAATTTAAAGGGGAAAGTTGTGGCATATAAAAAGTACTATAAAAATAGTAATTTAAATTTGACAAATTTATGTTATTTTATTAACTAACTTTTTATGTATTTATATTTAATAGTCAGTTATTAAAAGTGTTTATGTTTACGATTTCGAGTGTAATTGGTATAAATGAGTGGTTTGCTCCACAAATTTCAGAGCATTGTCCATAATATAATCCAGGTCGATTGGAATAAAGGTTTAATTGATTTAGTCGACCTGGGATAGCATCTACTTTAATACCTAAAGAGGGTACAGTTCAGGAATGAATAACATCTGCGGATGAAATAATTATTCGAGTATTTGTTTTTATTGGAATAATTAGATGATGGTCTGTTTCTAGAAGTCGGAATGAACCTTCATTTAGTTCATTTAAAGGAATTATATATGAATCAAATTCAATATTTATAAAATCTGAATATTCATATCTTCAATATCATTGGTGTCCTAGTGCTTTAATTGTAAGAAGTGGATTAATAGATTCATCTAGTAAATAAAGTAATTTTAAAGATGGTAGTGCGAGGAAAAGTAGGATGATTCTGGGGATGATTGTTCAGATTGTTTCAATTTTTTGACTTTCTGTAATTATTAATGAAGAAAATTTGTTTGTTATTAATAAAACTGTAATATATATAACTAATGTTAGGATGATAATTAGAATAAATATAGAGTGATCATGGAAAAAAATAAGTTGTTCTATAAGGGGTGAATTTGCATCTTGAAATCCTAATTGTCCTCATTGGGTCATATTATTTTAAATTAAATAAATAAGGCTCCAGTTTCTATTTGATTATGAAAATCGACTGGAAGACGGTTGTCTCATTCTAAAGATGTATTTAAGTGGTTTGATCAAATAATAGTTCGTTGGGAAATTAATCTTTCTCATACAATAAATATGAAAAATATAATGGAAGTTAGTGATAAAAGTGATCCTATAGATGAGACTATATTTCATTTGGTGTAGGAGTCAGGATAATCTGAATATCGTCGTGGTATACCTGCTAATCCTAAAAAGTGTTGTGGAAAGAAAGTAATATTTACTCCAATGAATATTATGTAGAAATGGGATTTGGTATATTGTTGATTTAAGGATAGGCCTGTAATTAGAGGATATCAGTGGGTGAATCCTGCAAATAAGGCAAAAACAGCTCCTATAGATAATACATAATGGAAATGTGCAACTACATAGTATGTATCATGGAGTATAATATCTAGTGATGAATTAGATAGAACAATACCAGTTAGTCCTCCAGTAGTAAATAGAAAAATAAATCCTAATGATCATAACATGGGGGGAGTGTATTTGATAGGGGAACCATAGATAGTAGCTAATCAACTAAATACTTTAATTCCTGTGGGAATTGCAATAATTATTGTGGCGGCTGTAAAATATGCTCGTGTGTCTACATCTATACCAACTGTAAATATATGGTGTGCTCAAACAATAAATCCTAAGAGTCCAATTGATAATATTGCGTAGATTATACCGAGTCTTCCGAAAGTTTCTTTTTTTAAAGAATAATGGGAAACAATATGTGAAATTATACCAAATCCTGGTAAAATTAGAATATATACTTCTGGGTGACCAAAGAATCAAAATAAATGTTGATATAGAATTGGATCTCCTCCTCCACTAGGATCAAAAAATGTAGTATTAAAATTTCGGTCAGTTAAAAGTATAGTAATTGCTCCAGCGAGTACTGGTAATGATAGTAATAGTAAAATTGCGGTAATAAATACAGATCATACAAATAGTGGAAGTCGTTCTATTAATATACCTTCTCATCGTATATTAATAATAGTTGTAATAAAGTTGATGGCTCCAAGGATTGATGAAATACCTGCTAAGTGAAGTGAGAAAATGGCTAGATCAACAGAAGGTCCTATATGAGCTAAATTTCTTGAAAGAGGCGGGTAAACGGTTCATCCGGTACCTGCGCCTCTTTCAACTGCTGCAGATGAAAGGAGAAGAGTAAGAGAAGGAGGTAAGAGTCAGAAGCTTATATTATTTATTCGTGGGAATGCTATATCTGGTGCTCCTAGTATTAAAGGAACCAATCAGTTTCCAAATCCTCCGATTATAACTGGTATAACAAGGAAAAAAATTATAACAAATGCGTGAGCTGTAACAATTACATTATATAATTGATCATCATTTAGGAGGGATCCTGGTTGTCCTAGTTCTGTTCGAATTATTAAACTTAAGGAGGTACCTAAAAGTCCTGATCAAATTCCAAAAATGAAGTATAGTGTACCAATATCTTTATGATTTGTTGAGAATATTCATCGCATATAGTAATATTGGGATAAAAATAATTGTTCCTAATATATTAAAACATATAATTGATTTTATATTTGTTATTATTTTATTTGTTTTAAATATAAAGAATGATTTGATTATTAGTAGTATTATTAAATTTAGATAAAAATATAGTCTAATAAGGGTTCCAATAAATAATAATAAAGATAATAAAATCATATTTATATTTAATAGTGAGTTGAGAACTATTAGTTTTGATAGAAATCCTA
This sequence comes from Octopus sinensis, assembly GCF_006345805.1. NCBI lineage: Eukaryota > Metazoa > Mollusca > Cephalopoda > Octopoda > Octopodidae > Octopus > Octopus sinensis. The sequence continues at coordinate 2,326 of NC_006353.1, read as the reverse complement.
ATGTAGGGGGAATACCTGCAAGGGATAAAATTAATATTATGGTGAAGATGTTTTCTTTATTTATATATATATTTTGTTCTGTTAATGAGTATGTGAAAAAGGTTGATTTTATAGAAAATGTAATAAATATAGGGAGAATAATAATTGTATAAATTAGTAGATAATTGAATATTAGAAAATTATTGATAAAGCAGATCGGTAATATTCATCCTAAATGAGAAATTGATGAATATACTATAATTAATTGTAGGCTAGATTGATTAATAGCTTGAATTCTACCTAAGATAGAACTTATGAAAGCTGATAGGATTATAATAATATAATTAAAGTTAATGAAAGACAATATAAATAATGGTGCTAATTTTTGTCATGTTAAAATTAAAAATAATATTAGTCATCTTATTTGTTTACATATAGAAGGTAGTCAGAAATGAAAAGGAGCTCTTCCCAATTTAATTAGTAGAGAAATAATTATAATAGGGGAGAATAAAGAGTTATTAAATATTGAGAATATAGAAATTGAAGATATATATATAAAGATTGATCTTCTAATAAATAACGATGATCTTATTGATTGAATAATAAAATATTTTATAGATCTCTCGATTTCAAAATTTTTAGATTTAATATTTATTAGGGGTAAAATTCCTATTAAATTTAATTCTAAGCCTATTCATATTATTAGCCAATGAGATGATGATAAAAATATAATTGTACCTATGATTATTATGATAATAAATATAAAATTGGCAGGGAAAAATTTATTGTTCATAAAGAGTAGTACAATTATGAATTGCTCATAATAAAGTTAGCAGCTTTATTATATACACATTATTACTCTTATATTCAATTTAAGGATCCTTGATTTCATTCATGAAGTAATCCAATAATTAGGATAATGAGGAAAGTTATAGAGGATGATAAATAAATAGTTGAGGGTGAAAATAAGAGGTTAATAATTATTGGTATTAATAAAATGATTTCTACGTCAAAGATTAGAAAAATTACTGCTAATAAAAAAAAACGCATGGAAAAAGGAGATCGAGTATATCATGAAGGGTCAAAACCACATTCAAAAGGAGAATTTTTTTCACGGTTTATATTATTTTTAAATATAATTAATGATCTAATAATAAATAAAATAACATTAAGGATAATAAGAAATAATGCAAATAGAGAAAAAGAATACATAAGTATAGAAGATAATTTTTCTTATAATTTATAACATCAATATAATCCGTTCATTCCGGCGCTATACTCCAGTGAAGAAATAAAATATTTCAGTTTTTTAATTAACAGTTAAATGCCGCTTATTTTGGCTTTTCACTGAAACAAGGGTAAAAATATTACCTAATTATGGGTCGAAACCATATATGAAAATTCATTTCTTGAATGGTATTAAATAAATTAGTTATTACTTTTTAATTGCAAGTTAAATTTTCTTATATAAAATATAATACCAATTAAGGATTATATAATCATAGCTAGATTAAAAGTCTAGTGCTTATTTGGTTTCAGCCACTTAATAAAGTTAATAATAATTATTTTATGAACCTCATCAATATACAAAAGTATATAAAAATAGTCATACTACGTCTACAAAATGTCAGTATCAAGCCGCAGCTTCGAATCCAAAATGGTGTGAAGAGGAAAAATGATTTATTAAGATTCGTAATAAACATATTAGAAGGAAGGTTGATCCAATAATTACATGTAAGCCGTGAAAACCTGTTGCTACAAAGAAAGTTGAACCATAAATTCTATCTGAAATAGAAAATGATGCTTCTATATACTCTAATATTTGGAGGATTGTAAAATAAAACCCTAAGGAAATAGTAATAATTATAGAGTGAGTTGCGGATTTTAAATCATTATTTATTAGTGAATGGTGTGCTCAGGTGACGGATACACCGGAGGCTAACAAGATTGCTGTATTTAATAAGGGAATTTGGAAAGGATTAAGGGGAAAAATATAAATAGGAGGTCAACATGATCCAATATCTATATTAGGAGCTAAACTACTATGGAAATAGGCTCAAAAGAAAGCAAAAAAGAAACATACTTCTGAAATAATAAAGAGTATTATACCTCATCGAAGGCCATTATATACTTTAGATGTGTGGAAGCCTTGAAATGTACTTTCTCGAATAATATCACGTCATCATTGAATTATGGTTAAAATTATAAGTAGTAAACCAAAAAAAATAAGGGTATTTTCATAATTGTGAAATCATGAGGAAAGTCCTGTTGTTAAAAATAAAGCTCTTATGGATCCTGTTAATGGTCAGGGTCTAAATTCAACTAAATGAAATGGATTTCGAGTCAT
>NW_021837044.1:52500-62500 GCF_006345805.1 Octopus sinensis | reverse complement strand
GATGTTGATGAGGATGCTGATGATGGTGATGCTATGGTGTTGTGGCTACTGTTGATGATGATGATGATGATGATGATCACGATGACGATGACGATGACGATGATGATGATGATGATGATGATGATGATGATGATGATGATGATGATGATGATGATTGACGATGATTGCCGATGTCGATAACATTGATAGCTAGTGACGACACTATGTTGATACTGGTCACGTGGACGACAACGACAACAACGGCGATGGCAATACAAATATCGACATTGATACCTTTGTCTTAGGAAGTAACATGGCATCCATATATAAATAAATAAAAAGAAATTGTAAAAATTCGAGTCATGAAGACATGGGTTTTTCTTGAGAGTTTCAGTGACATTTGGAGATCAACGTGACCTGAAGATTGTAATGTACACTCCTTCAGTGCTTCTGCGGAATCGGCGATAAATGTACAGACCCACTGCTTGTGTAGATTCTCACGATTCTCCGTTGCCATCCAAGTCCACTGTTATGAATTTGAATTGAGAGCTTGAATCACAATCATTCTTTCATTCGGTTACCCTACATACATACATACATGGTGGCTGCCCTCTCGTTATCGAGTATGGCCATTGCACGAAGCTTAATCAATGTTGTTATCGTGCAATGCCTGTGCAAGGCTGTGCACTGAGTCAATCCCACTCACTAAGCAACAGCAGCCATAATCCGAAAAGAAGAACAAATCAACATCATCGGTAACCACTGAGCCGCAGGTTTTATTTCGGAGTTATCCCAGTTACCAGAGTTACCTTCTCCTAGAAGGATGCCCAAACAAAGGCTGGGAGTCCTTCACTCCCAATGGTTTAACCGCGCGATCGGGTATTCAGTCCGATTATTTCTATGTCCCCGCGCATGATACAGCCCTAAGACATTTATTGGATGGCCGTTGACTCGCAAGAGTTCCTCCGCCCTTTGACGGGTTTTGTTTTTCATCCCGCAGGGTGTCCAATAAACACCCTTCTCACCAAGCAAGCTTGGTGGGGTTGCCAGTTTAGTCGCCGTCGAGGATTTACGGTAGTTAAAAACACGAAGACATACATATATACATACATACAAACATACACACATGCATGCATACATACATACATACATACATGCATACATACATACATACATACATGCATACATACATACACACACACATACATACATACATACATACATACACACACATACAAACATACACACATGCATACATACATACATACATACATGCATACATACATACATACACACACACATACATACATACATACATACACACACATACAAACATACACACATGCATGCATACATGCATACATACATACATACAAACATACATACATACATGCATACATACATACATACATACATACATGCACGCATACACATAAACGGCTGCGTCATGGCAAAACCTGTCATGGCTGCCGGTCTGTCACACCTCACTGTTTCATACTTCCATTAAAACGGCAATAATGACAACTTAATGGCATAATAATAATGGCAACAGCTTTAATCAACACAAGTATGTTGATTAAAATCAATTAATAAAATCCGCGTTCTCTGGAAATAATTAATTAATTAATGTTGTTTTATAATATAGGAAGGTCGCTTAACGAAGTCGTAATTTTGTTTGTCGCATATCTGGTTTATTTATCACTAATGTCTGTCTGTCTGTCTGTCTGTCTGTCCGTGTGCCTGATGATCTGTTGTCTGTCTATCTTTCTATCTATCTTTCTATCTATCTATCGATACATAAGTTTATCTTCCCTCTCTTCTCTTTTTCTTTCTCTCTCTCTCTTCAGACACACACACACACACACATCTATTTTATACAAATCCACAGCTATGTGTACAATTATATACATGTGTATGTATGTATGTATACGTAATGCATATTTTTTGTGTATATGTATGTAGTGTATTTGTAAGCTACGTATGTACAAGTAATGAATGTTAATGCATATTTATGTTAACTATGTCTGTATACATGTACATACATGTATATATACGAATATATGTATGTATATATAACCTCTATCGATTCATCTACATCCTTATCTATCTGTATCTTCCATCTGTCTGTCTTTAATTATATCTCTCATCACCTCCCTCTTTCTCTCTCTCCTCTCCCTCTCTCTCTCTCTTTCTCTCTCTTTATCTAACCATTCTTACTTTCGTTTTCTCATCTTTTTTTCTTTCCTGTCCTCTCTTAATCTTTCGTTCTATATTTCTCCCTACCTCTCCCAACTTCTAGTGTGTCTCTCCCCACTTACCTGCCTACAATCACAATTAATTAAAGACCTGTTAATTAGTGATAAGCACGTCGTGTTAAGGGATTGGCAATGAAATATCTCAGATCCAAGGTGACTTCCATTTACTTATGGTAAAATATCCGTAAAGCAGAGCCAACATTACCAATAAAACCATTGCTAATATCTTCACTCGAGATATGCCTACTGGCCGAATCACTAAAGCACCTCACAAACTACTTTGCGAATTTTCATTACGGTTCAGGTTCCAGTCCTGCTGAAGTTACCTTTTGCGTTTTAGATCAATGGTTCCCAACCTGTGGTCAACAAAGGTTGTACCGGCCACTTATATTATTGTTGTTGTTATTAATTTTACTAATGGTAATCTACATATGTATAAAATCTTTTGTATCTCTGTCTGAAAAGTTAAAACAATGCAAGTTATAAGAAATAAAAAGACAATGGTTTCACACTTATTGTTTTAATATATCGGGGTTACGACCCCTTTTTCAGGAAAAAGATGTTGGACATATGGCGTTGAAAGCAAGTATTTCTGCTCTGTTGTGTATGCGTGTGGTTATATTGTGGCTGGGTTAGAAGAACCCTTCCATGCGTGAAGTGACATTGCAGTAATAACCTATCGGCTGCGTGCAGCTCGGTCCTGTAGTTAATATGTGCATTGATCTTGTTAATGATGATGGCTTTTTCTACTTTCAGTTTCCAAATGTTTCGTTCTGTGGAGTGAATGGGGATGCTTCTACTGTCGAGAAAACCACCTACGGAAATGCGACACTCACGACATCCTGGTATCCAATGATGTTACAGCATGAAACATTGGCAACCTGAGAATAAAAGAAGCCAACATCATTAGCAAGACCACGTATTAAAAACAGAGCCGCGCTACATGCAGCCGACTGGCTATTATTGCAAAGCTATCCTATGCATGCAAAACCTCATACACGCACAACAGTCCAGAGAAACTAGTTTGCAACACCAAATTTCCGATTTCTATATCGAACTATAAGATAAACGAGCAAACCTTTTCTTATAACTCAAAAGCCTAAAAACATGTATGTATATATTATATATATATATATATTATATATATATATATATATATATATTATATATATATATGTGTGTGGTGTGTGTGTGTGTGTGTGTGTGTGTGTGTATCTGTATGTGTGTGTATATCTGTATGTGTGTGTGTCTGTGTATATCTGTATATCTATGTACGTGTGTATGCGTGTATATTTTTTCTTCAAGCTGCCAGAGGAAGTGGACCAACTGGTATTCATTTTCACCTGAGTAGAAATGAACATATTTTGGTCAAAGACTTATCGCATCACCTCGTCGAGGAATCGAACCCACGACTTCACGATCGTCAAACCAACTCTCTAACCACTGTCTACACACTTTCGTGTGTGTGTGTGTGTGTGTGTGTCTATGTGTGTGTGTGTGTTAGTGTATGTGAGAGTCATTTGTATTTGGTGATGGTGACACAATCGGTAAGATTATATACAAAGTGCCTTCAGCTCTTAGTCACATCAACTGTATTCCGAATTTGAAACCTGTATACCGAGGACGGCATCCCTCTGGATTCGATGACAAGATACCAGTGATATACTAGGTATTGGTCAAGTTCACCATAGCCAACTCCCTCCTATTCCTCCTCCCTGTACTATTACTACTACTACTACTACTACTACTACTACCACTCTTCCTATACTCCTCTCCTCGTCCTGAAAGAAGACGACGAGATAGGCATGTTTGGAACACCTAAGGATCATAGTTCTGTTCGACTACGAATAAGTTGTAGCAAATTAACAACAACAACAACAACATCAAAAACAATGAGAACAAGAACAGCAGCAGCAGCAGTAACAGTAACAGCAACAACAATTTCAGCAACATCATCACCATTATCAGCATCAACAACAACATCAACATCAATAGTTATAAATTTAAAAAAACTGCAGCAGCAACGTTTGGTTGATGCAGTTTTGCATCCATGGAGTTTTAAAATGCGGAAGTAAAATCTTTGAAATTTAAGAATTTCTATTGACAACAAGTTTGCTTTCGAAACATCCGGAATGCTTTCTGCTCCAACATCAAAACCCAATCGAGTTCTAGAATCGCATTTTAACGATTGTCTCTCGGTTCTTCACCCTCTCTCTCCCTCTCTCTCTCTCTTTCTCTCTCTCATTCGTTCTCTCTATCTTTCTCTCTTTGTCTCTCTCTCTCTCTCTCTCTCTCTCTCTCTCTCATTCTTTCTCCCTATCTTTCTCTGTTTCTCTCCTATATATACACACACGATCGTTCGCTCCTTCTCTGTCTATCTCCCTCTCTCTCTCTCTTCCTCTCTCTTTCCATCTTCCTCTCTCTCTCGTTCTCTCTCTCCCTCCCTCTCTCTCTCTCCTCTCTCTCATTCTTTATCCCTATCTTTCTCTGTTTGTCTCTCCTATATATACACACATACATCCACGATCGTTCGCTCCTTCTCTGTCTCTCTCCCTCTCTCTCTCTTTCTTCCTCTCTCTCTCTCTCTCCCTCTCTCTCTCTTCCTCTCTCTCTCTGTCTCTCTCTCTGTCTCTCTCTTCCCCTCTGTCTCTCCATCCCCTTTCTCTCTCTCTCTCTCTCTCTCTCTCTCTCTCAAGTGTGGCTTGGTGCCAACCAATCTATCAAGCCTCGTCTACATGGCATAAGTTTTATTTCAGTTAAATTTTGTGGTATTTATTAGTTTTATGTTTCAGATAACAACAACGACAGGATTTTGGTTGCACTTAATGAACTCTCTAAACAGAAAAAAATAAAATAGAATAAAATAAAATAAAACTGCGTGAGTTGTTACTAAGCAACGAGGGTTCTTCTTCGTCGTAGTAAAAGCTGCTAAAAATAGCAGCCAAAGTTGAAATTGCACACTTCCCTTATTCGTAATGCTGGATGATTGGAGTTGAAATTCACTGCATCTGAAGAGATATAGACATAGGTAGATAGATAGGTAGATAGATAGATAGATAGATAGATAGATAGATAGATAGATAGATAGATAGATAGATAGATAGATAGATAGATAGATAAATAGATAGATAGATGATAGATAGATAGATAGATAGATAGATAGATAGATAGATAGATAGATAGATAGATAAATAGATGATAGATAGATAGATAGATAGATAGATAGATAGATAGATAGATAGATAGATAGATAGATAGATAGATAGATAGATAGATAGATAGATGAGTAGGTGAGCAGAGATGAGTAGAGAGATAAGTAGATAAATTTGTAGGATGGTAGCTAGATAAGTTTCTTTATTGGCTACACAGGGCTGCACACAGATGGGACAAGTTACAAGGTAGAGCTTTTCTTTTGGGGGATGAAGAGAACAAAAACAAAAGAAAAAAAAGGGGGTGGCGTAGGTTTTCGATCAAGAGGGATCGTAAAAGGGAAGAAAAGAACAAAAACAAAAAAAATTTGAATAAAATAAAAAGAATAAAAAGAAAAAAAAAGGAAAGGAAAAGGAACAAAAGGAAAGAGAAATGAAAAAAGAAGAAAAAAGGGAAAAAAAGAATGATCAATAGGGATCGTGTATCACAGTGTTATGATATATGTTGTAAAGGGGAAAGCAAGTAAGGTTTATCCGTGGGAAGAAAAGCCTACGAAAAAGACCACGGTAACCTTGGTCAATATTGTTATATGTTACCACATTTGTTTGCAAGTGGGTAACCCTGGGTTCATAGGATTATGCTCAAGGTGGCTTCGTCATTCATACGTGCCATCCTTGCTACATTCACCCATCTTTTTTTAAAACATTCGCTAGACAAAACTTGCCTCTCTACTCTCACTTTCCTTTTCAAGTGGTACTTGAAGAAGTTGATGAGAGATTGACCAGAGAGGAAAGTGTTTGTCTCCAATCCTTTCAGACGCGTCCACCAGATACATTCTTTCGCCATAGCCACAAGGATGATGAAAATAGCTCTTCCTTCCCAGCTAGATAGCTAGCTGGATAGATAGGTATGTGGATATGTTTGTGCACATGCATGTGTGTGATAAATTAAAAAATAGGAATAAATAGCTAAAGTCAATGAGACGTACACAATCAATATACTACAGTGATGTCAGTGAAAATGTTAGAGGGGAAAATTGGAGTAGAAACGACGTTTCGAAACAGGAAAAAGTCCCAAGAGAAAGAAAAAGCGGAAACGAGAGATAGTCCAAAGAAACGCACGTGAGTCATTGCATGACCGAAAAGTGACTGACCGGTAGGTGGAAAGAGATATGGAATGTGTCTTTTTGAAGGCAGGAGAGTGTGCAAATGGTCACTGTGTGTGTGAATGTATGTGTGTGTGATAGAGAGAGAGAGAGAGAGAGAGAGAGAGAGAGAGTGCTGGTGTATGTGTGAGAGAGAGTGTGTGTGAAGTGTCGTGGCTCTGTGGTAAGAAGCTTGCTTCCCAACTACATGGTTCCGGGTTCAGTCCCACCGCATGGCACCTTGGGCAGGCGTCTTCTACTATATTCTCGAGCTGACCAAAACCTTATGAGTGTATTTTGTAGACGAACACTGAAAGAAGCCTGTCGCATGACCGGTGTTCGACCAAGCCTGACCTTTCTTTCTTGGTTCGTCTACAATCCGTGCAACATCTATATTCTTCCCCGTGCCTGTCAAAACATATGTCCCTGCCGTAAGGCTTTACTGCCAAACACACCAGCTTAATTTAATTCGTCCTTAGTCGAGAGACACCTGTTGGTAATGGCCTTATTTGCTTTTGTATTTGTGTACCATTTCTCCGGTTTTTTTCGTCCTTGTTTTCGTATACATTCTCTGCTTTCTTCTAAGGTATCTAGTTCTCTTAGCTTAGTGTTTCCTTGGGGCTAGTCAGGTTGGAGTAATCTCGAGTATAACCAGCCGAAATTGTAAAGATAATCTGGAGCTTGACTGAGGAAACTAAACTCGATTGACCCGTTCTTGTTTACTTTGTATCGTCTGTCTAGATTCTTTGTTGACCATTTTTTGTATCACCTACCTGTCTGGATGTTTTGCGTTCCTGTCCTATTTTTGTATTATATATATATATATATAATTGTTAAACAGGACAGTAAACATTAACGCAAGGCAAACATCTCAAGTCGTATACAATATTATTATTATCTAGCGTACCTAATCATTTAGATCACCTGTGAACTAAACCCCCATATATATATATATATATATATATATATATGTTTGTGTGTTTGTGTTTGTCCCTTCACCATCCCTTGGCAACCGATGTTGGTGTGTTTACGTCCTTGTAACATCAGCGCTTCGGCAAAAGAGACCGATAGAATTAGTACTAGGCTCGCAAAGAATAAGTTCTGGGGTCGATATGTTCGACTAAAGTCGGTGCTTCAGCATGGCCGCAGTCAAATGACTGAAACAAGTAAAAGAATAAAAGATATGTAAATATGTGTGTACGTTTATGTGTATGTGTGTTGCTGTGGATGTATGTATGTGTTTGTTTGTGCTTGCGTGTAAGTACGCGTGAGTGCTTGTGTGCAGGTGTGTACGTGTGTGCATGTATGTGTCTCCATGTGTGTTTGCATGTGGGTGTGAGTGTACGGGTGTGCGCTGAGATTTTGTACATGCTAAATGCAAACGCGTGTGAGTTAATAAGTAGGTTGTGTATAGGAAGGGGTATAAGTTATACGCATGGATGGGTGGAAGTCAGAGGAATGTAAATGAAAAAGAAAAGAAAAAAGGGGTAAGCAGAGAAAAAGAGAACGAGGAAAAAAATTGGAAGCTGTTACATGAAGGACGGATATACATATATATATATGTGTGTGTCTGTGTATGTGTGTGTGTGTGTGTGTGTGTGTATATATATATATATATATATATAATATATGTTATATAATATATATATATACTAGCAGTATCGCCCGGCGTTGCTCGGGTTTGTAAGGGAAATAACTATATAAGCAGTTTTAGAGAGTTACTTCCCTTATATAATAGCAAAAAAATGCATTAAAAATGGGAAAAAATTATGGTAAATTTTTTTTTTAAATCGTAGACTCATCGTAGACGCGCGCTAATACGCAGAAGGGCTCGATATGAATCACGACTATAAGATACCCGCTTTTGGTTAAACTGCACCGCAAAATGTGGGTAGTTAGGAATCTAAATTTTAGGAGACAGGCACACAACTTTACTTTTATATATAAAGATATGTATCTGTGTATGTATGTGCGCGTTTGTATATATAGATGTGTGTGTAGGCGTGTGTAGGCGCAGGCGTGGCTGTGTGGTAAGAAACCTGCTTCCCAACCACATGGTTCCGGGTTCAGTCCCACTGCGTGGCAGTTTGAGCAAGTGTCTTCTACTATAAGCCTCGGGCCGACCGGAGCCTTGTGAGTGGATTTGGTAGACGGAAACTGAAAGAAGCCCGTCGTTGGTAAATGCTGACCGAAACCTATCAGTTATCAAAGTTATATATATGTATGTGTGTGGGGGGTGTATGTTTGTGTTTTTGTGTGTCTGTGTTTGTGTCTCCACCATCACTTGACAACCGATGTTGGTGTGTTTACGTCCTCGTATCTAGGCTTACAAAGAATAAGTCCTGGGGTCGATTAGTCCGACTAAAGGCGGAGCTATAGCATGGCCACGGTCAAATGACTGAAACAAGTAAAAGAATCTATCTATCTATCTATCTATATATATATATATATATATATATATACATATATATATGTATATGTATATATATATATATATATATATATATATATATATATATCTATATATATATATATATATATTATATATATATTATATATATATTATATATGAATGTGTATATATGTGTGTGTATGTGTATAGAGAAATAGATAGATAGACTGAAAGACAGACAGACAGATAGATTGGTGTGTAGATAGATACGAGATTGTCTCCACTGGAATGTCATTTCATAAAATATCAGAAAATAGCTGATTTGGATCTAAATGATGGGAACATCAGCAGCGGCGATAGCAGCAGCAGCAGCAGCAGCGACAGCAGCAGCAGTAACGACAGCAGCAAGCGCTGACGATGACAACAACAAAATCATAAAAATAGCAGAAATTTTAGTGTAACTTTATACATTCGTATATAAGACACGGAAAGAATATTAACAAGTGGCTACATTTCGCTCTTCGCTTAAAGCCATTGGCTGATGCAGTTAACCAATGAGCGCTTAGATTCGTATATTTTGCATTTGGTTATTTTTCCGGCTTGTCTGGTGCCTGCTTCGAGATTTATTTATTTGCCTATTTAATTCCGGGTGTATTGGGTTGTGCATGGCCTAGTGGTTAGAGCGTTGCACTCACGAGAGCGATAACTTGGTTTCGATTCCTAGACGCTATGGCTCGTTGTGCTCTTGAGCGAAATATTTTTTATTTCACGTTGCTCTGCGTTCACTTCGATATCTGACGGGTGGTCCATCATACACACGATCAGGTATCGCCGATTTGATAGAAGGACTGGGCTCATATATATGTACACCTCAAATATCTGATCGCTATTAGCAAACCATTCGAGTGGCTTGCTCCACAAGAAATTGCAGACCCGTCTTTCTCGGTCTATGACAAGATTGCCATCATTTATAAATTTGTTGTTTTCTTTCATCTCTCAGTAACTCAGTAACTACGACATAAAGTAAGTTCTTCTATATTTCGCTTTTTTCAGTCATTGGATTGCGGCCTTTCTAGAGCA
>NW_021837044.1:27500-47500 GCF_006345805.1 Octopus sinensis | reverse complement strand
ATGGTATGATATGTAACAAACTGCGTGGTCTCGGCATAGGCGGGAAACTTGGAGAGTGGCTGCACAACTTCCTAAAAGACAGAAGACAGGCATTTGTGAGCAATGGAGCCACCTCCAAGGAAACACAAATAACAAGCGGTGTCCCACAGGGCACTGTCTTGGGGCCACTGATGTTCATAGTGGCCCTTTCAGACATGCCTTCAGTTGCTACGATGGCCACCCTTGCTAGCTATGCAGATGACACAAAAGTCTCCCACACAATACAAAACCCTGAAAATATTGCGCATCTGCAACAGGAGTTGGACACAATATACAGGTGGGCTGAGGACAACAACATGCAGTTTAATGCAGGTAAGTTCCAGGCCCTGCGCTACCAGCACACAAAGGTAAACGACGTGCAGACTGGATACACTGGCCCAGGAAGAATTGCAATCCCTGAGTCAAAATCAGTGCGTGACCTGGGCATTGACATGAGCAATGATGCATCTTTCCAAGTGCATATTACTAATCTGGTGATAAAATGCAGACGGCTAGCTGGATGGATTCTCCGAACTTTCAGAACAAGAGAGAAGGAGACACTGATGGTCCTATGGAAAAACATTCGTCCTCAGCCGCTTGGACTACTACTCCCAACTATGGTCGCCACACAATATAAAACTAACAACAGAACTCGAGGCAGTTCAGAGAAGCTACACAAAGAAAATCGTCTCAGTGCAAAATATCAGCTACTGGGAAAGACTGAAAGTATTAAACCTCTTCTTCCTAGAGCGGAGGCAGGAGAGATATGCGGTGATATACATCTGGAAAATCCTGGAGGGTCTTGTCCCAAACTTTGGCATTCAAAGTTACCCCAACCGCAGAACGGGGCGCCACTGCATGGTGCCAAAGATTCCAACATCCAACATCAAAATACAGGTCCAGATACTGCAACAGCTTGGGTTTCAGAGGACCACAGCTCTTTAACATCCTCCCTAAAATGCCTGAGAGACTTACATGGTCTGGATGTGGGTTTCTTTAAAACTAAACTGGATCTCTTCTTGTCGGGAGTCCCAGATGAACCTACCTCACGACAGGAGACGCAGATGCGGGCAGCAGCATCGAACTCCCTTGTTGATCAAGTGCCACGAATCAGAGGTGGATTCACATATTAGTGTAGCTCATTCAGCGGTGGTGCCCCAGCATGGCCGCGGCCTTCGGGCTAAAACATTTTTAAGGATTTAAGGATTATATATGTATGTATGTATGTATGTATGTATGTATGTATGTATGTATATTCATATGTGAAATAGAAGCAACACTAGTGTAATGTGCATTATCATCCACATATACTTAACGCACATACTCCTCTGGGAGCGCCAGGTGTTCAAACACTTTAGACTCATGGACAGGGAAGATAATCCATCTCTACTTCCATGTATGAGTGATGGGCATCGTTGATATGCCATGTTTGTGACTTGTCGACACCATTTACCCGACCATGAATCATTAATCATTTCACCAGTCTACGACCACTTATATGATCCTAGTGCGCATATCTCTTTACTCTCTTTTACTTGTTTCAGTCATTTGACTGCGGCCATGCTGGAGCACCACCTTTAGTCGAGCAAATCAACCCCAGGACTTATTCTTTGTAAGCCTAGTCCTTATTCTATCGGTTTCTTTTGCCGAACCGCTAAGTTACGGGGATGTAAACACACCAGTATCGGTTGTTAAGCGATGTTGGGGGGACAAACACAGACACGCAAACACACACACAAACACACACACACACACACACACATATATATATATATATATACATATACATATACACGACGCGCTTCTTTCAGTTTCCGTCTACCAAATCCACACACAAGTCTTTGGTCGACCCGAGGCTATAGTAGAAGACACTTGCTCTAGGTTCCACGCAGTGGGACTGAACCCGGAACCATGTGGTTGGTAAGCAAGCTACTTGAGGGCAAATGTCCGTCAAATGTAAATAATGTAAATAATGTACATAATTCCTCGTCTCTTAAATATAGAACTGTAGAGGCTGAATAGTTTATTGAACAACTGCATGTGTAGAGATATAAAAATTAGATTAGTTTTTACTAGAAGCGTCGAAAGGTGTATTGTACGATACAAAACATGTGATTTTTTTTATTGAACGCAGTATTGTTGTTGGAACAGCAGAAATAATAGGTAAATGATGTCGACAAGCCACAAGGATGACGAATCATCGATCTTCACCGCTCTTAAATGGGATTAAAGGTGGGTTATTTCGCCTGTCCGTAATGGGTAAATTACACTTGTGTGCTGTTCTAACAGCAGTACTGCGTTCGAAAAAAATATCACTTTGTATCGTACAGTACACATTTCGGCGCTCCCAATAACAACAAACGTGAGTTTGTTTATATTTACACACACACACACACACACACACTCACTGCTGCGTGATAGGTTGGGCACGTTTCTTGTACTGTAGGTCAGGAACACCTTGTGCCTTTTGAGTGCATTTAGTATGCAGAAACAGCGTGGAAACAAGTCATGCAAAAACACACAGATACACAGACACACAAACACACACACACACACCACACACACACACACCACACACAAGGTGTGGTGAATAAACTGTCGTCTAAATTACGCAAAAATGAAAATAACACTGACATCTCATTTTAATATATATATTTACCAAAATTACATAAAAATATCTTGAAATACTAAAGACTAAATTTATTCAATAAAATCGCCATTGGCTTCAACAACGGCCTCCAGACGACTTCCTAATCTCCTGAAACTTTTCTAGATGGTATCCTTGTTGAAGTTGCTGAATGCTGCCATAATCCTTGCCTTCAGTTCATCTTTGGTGTTACAAGGAGTTTTGTAAGTCTCTCGCTCAACTGCGCCCCACACATAATAATCAATGGTGTTGCAGTCTGGGAAGTTAGATGGCCAGATGTTAGGAGTGATGTGATTGCAGAAATTGTCTGACAACCCGGACTGGGTTCTCCTGCTTGTGTGGCATGGTGCAGAGTCGTGTTGCCAGACATAGGGTCTTCCAGCAGTCCCCTCTTGTCCCAGGACAGCGCTATCTCCTCCAGCCGCTTGATGTAGGCCTCAATGTTGAAGGTGAAACCATGTGGGAAGATGAATGGAGGCATAACGTCGTCATCGCTAGTGATCACTCCAAACATGATGCTGAGTGGATGATTGATTTTTATCACTCTCGGTACATGCCCTTAGGTTGCACTGTCCTCAGGTTGATACCCAAACATTCTGAAATGTTCGTATTGGAGCTTCCGGCGCGAATGCAAAGCAGTACAACATGTCGTTTCCAAATTTCTGGCAGAGTCAATTGCGTCATGGTGCTGTTTTTTCTCACAGACGGTGCCCAACTGATCCTACTATACTGTGTAGTCGACAATGTGAAATACAAACCATGCGCATGTGCGAAATTAAAAATATAAAACGGCAATATTTAACCCATCGCATCCTGTGTGTGTGTGTGTGTGTGTGTGTGTGTGTGTGTGTGTGTGTGTGCGCATTTTTGCTATGTTTGTCATTAATATATTAGCATTACCCTCTGTAAATTAAATACGCATATATATGTGTGTGTGTGTGTGTGTGTGTGTGTGCACGCATGCGTGTGTGGGGGGTATGTATGTTTGTATGTATGTATGTATATATATATGTATATGTCTGTATGCGTACATATGAATGTTTGTACGTATGTATGTATGTACGTGTGTATACACGAAGAAAAGTCTGTTTGAAAGTTCTGTAATATTGACTTTTCATTAAATATATTTTCTTAAATTCACATTGACATTTACAGAGTCTCATTTTATAATTAAACTTTGGAACAAAATCTTAGAATATAAAATAAAACAAAGAAATAGAAAAGGAAGACTGCTATATCATTAAGTAATTAAATTAACATCTGAGCATTAAGTTTTATTATTATTATTATTATTGTTGTTGTTATTATTATTATTATTATTATTATTATTATTATTATTATTATTATTATTATTATTATTATTTTTATTTTTATTATTATTATTATTATTATTATTTTTATTATTATTATTATTATTATTACTATTATTATTATTATCTATCTATTTATTTATTTATTTATTTATTTATTCAAAGCACTGCCTAGAACTGACCTCGCGATCTTGGGGTTAGTGTCCCTTTCTCTTAACCATTACGCTATTTGCCGGCTAAATGCCGGGCATATAGTGTAATGGTTAAGATCGCGGGCTAATAATAATAATAATAATAATAATAATAATAATAATAATATAATAATAATAATAATAATAATCAGCAAAAATTACCCTAGGAATGTGAACCCAAGGTTGGGTTTAAAATGTAAATAATGTAAATTATTATTATCATTATTATTATTATTATTATTATTATTATTATTATTATTATTATTATTATTATTATTATTATTATTGTTATTATTATTAGGCGGCGAGCTGGCAGAATCGTTTGCTCCCTGGATGAAATTCTTAACGGTATTTCGCTCGTCGTTACGTTCTGAGTTCATGTTCCTCCGAGTTCGACTTTGCCTGTTTTTTGGGTGGGTTGATGGGGTGGTGAATTAAATAACAGTGAAACACTGGGGTCGATGTAATCGCCTAGTCCCCTTCCCAAAATAACAGGTCTTGTGCCTATAATAGAAAGGATTATAATAATAATAATAATTATTATTATTTTTATTATGGCTGCCATACTGTAAAGTCACAGAAATTTGGATCTAAATTGATATAGTATTTGTAATCTTTTCGGCCTTCTAAGGTCCCGTGTTTTCATTTCATTGTTACCATTGCATTTCTGAGATTAGCTGAAGTACGCAGATAGTATTTTTGTGTAGAAAGACCCCACTGTTTTGCAGGAGGTGCGCATCAATATTTTTTTTTATCTTAACAACTTTCGAAAAAAATATTTTGCTGCTGAGAAAGGAGCCATCATAATGTTCGACAAAGAAGCGCGTTCTTCGTCGAAAAGAAAATGAGAGCAAGAATAACGAATGGCTTAAACTTAATGACGTCACCCAAGCGAATACTATTTCGTCTCTAAGCAACGTCACAACTTTCAGTGTCGACAACAACAACTACAACAGTAACAGCAGCAGTAGTGACAGCAAAACAACAACAACAGGAAAGAAATGAAACATAAAAACGCGAATATCGCCTCCGCTTCTTTTGTGTTTGCGGCAGGAAATATGGAAACTTTTCCCATAGATGAAGATATAAAAATGACAAGAAAGATTGTAAAAAGGAATGGTAGAAGGGTATCTCTAAGCTCTCCATCCGACTTAATAGAAAATATCTTAAGATGTTCGGTTACATACCGCTGCATCGGAGTTAAATCACGCTGGGTGGAAGATGCTCCTGAGAGCGAAATCCAAAAATGTCACGGGAGCGTGTGGGAATAAAAGACCGACATCACCCGAGGAAAGAAGTCTGGAACTATTGAAGTGAGATTTGGGACGGAAGAAGAAGCCAGGTGCAATTCCGCGTCCACTTTGAGGAATGGCAACTTTTTAATCCCCAGCTATCGCAGCCAACGTCTTGCGAAGATTTGGGTGTTGAAAATCCTCGTGGCATTTTTTGATAAAGTTAACTGTTATTATATATATATGTTTTTCTTTTTATATAAACATAAATCTGTCCTCAAATATCGTACGCACTCTGTGCATTTCATTCCTCAGAGCTCTCGATTTCACTTGCTCTGGCTAATTCTATAAGGGTGGACAATGGCGCGTTATCAAGTGGGGTCTCACCAGATTTCTTTCCAAGATACTTAACATCCAAAATCATTCCTGTTTCCAATAGAGCAGTTTTCTGAATATATTCCACCCTTACACCAATCTCAGTTTCTCCAACAAATTAAGGCGGCGATATGGCAGAAGCGTTAGCACGCCAGGCGAAATGCTTAGCGGTATTTCGTCTGCCGCTACGTTTTGAGTTCAAATTCCGCCGAGGTCGACTTTGCCTTTCATCCTTTCGGGGTCGATTAAATAAGTGTCAGTTACTCACTGGGCTCGATATAATCGACTTAATTCGTTTGTCTGTCCTTGTTTGTCCTCTCTGTGTTTGGCCCCTTGTGGGTAGTAAGAAATAGGTATTTCGTCTGTCTTCATGTTCTGAGTTCAAATTCCGCCAAGATCGACTTTGCCTTTCATCCTTTCGGGGTCGATAAATTAAGTACCAGTTGCGTACCGGGGTCGATCGTATCGGCTGGTCACCTTCCCAAAATTTTCGGGCCTTGTGCCTAGAGTAGAAAAGAATTTATCTAACAAATCATTCAAACCTAGTCGCTAGTGCCCCCAATGTCCCTACAATTATGTAGAAGACCGCTACTCTCTTAATTGCCCACATTCATGCCATCTCATCTTCTAGTGACTCCTTGTACTTTTCCAGTTCTTTATCATACACTCGTACATCTCCACATATGGCAATATCTTTGATCTTGGTTTCCTTCATCATTTTATCAACTACAACGCAGACGTTAAATGATGATGATGATGATGAGGAGGAGGAGGAAAGGAACAATGGTCTCCGAGCATAAATGACTGAATCGCTAGATTATAAAATCTTACAAAAACATCCATTCATTCATTCTTGGTGGTACCTGGTTTATGCTTCTACCATTTCAATGTCCCATGAAGTATTTAGCTACGTTATTGAACCGATTTGCTACACTTACAATATGTGGCCCTGTTTCATTCTTGATGCCACACATCCCACAAGGGGGCGGGTGATTCTGTACTCTTATCTATGTTCAGTCTCCTGTTTGACGTATCATCCCAAACAGTTCTCCTCTTTGTCAACACAGAACTTGCTTCCTATGAATTCTCCTTTGTTTCTTGACATATACAATCTATCAACATCGCCCCTGGGGTGCGGTTCCTTGTTCATTGTCGTAATTTTTCTAGTTTTCCTGTCCATTTCCTCAAGTTCGTTCTTTCTCAATCTAACAACACCTGCGCCGTATCGCATTAAGGAGACAGCCCACGTATTCATTGCCCTGATCTTGTTCTTTCCATTGAATCTACTCTTCATAATTAACTTGATTCTCCTCAGGTATTCTCGTCTAAAACTTTCCTTCATTTCACTCTCCTTGATTTTGTCGTACTCCAAAATACCTGAATACTGGTATCCATCCACCTCAAAATCCTTAATTCACTCACTGTGGAATGTCGGTCACATGGACACCCTCAAATGACATTACTTTGCCTTCATTATCATTATTTCTCTATTCAAGGCGGCGTGCTGGCAGAATCGTTAGCATGCCGGACGAAATGCTTAGCGGTATTTCGTCAGCCTTCATATTCTGAGTTCAAATGCTGCCGAGGTCGACTTTGCCTTTCATCCTTTCGGGGTCGATAAATTAAGTACCAGTTGTGCACTGGGGTCGATATGGTCGACTTAATCCGTCTGTCTCTCCTTGTTTGTCTCCTCTGTGTTTAGCCCCTTGTGGGTTGTAAAGAAATAGGTATTTCGTCTGCCTTCATGTTCTGAGTTCAAATGCCACCGGGGTCGACTTTGCCTTTTATCCTTTCAGAGTCGATGAATTAAGTATCTATTTCTTTACTACCCACAAGGGTCTAAACACAGAAGGGACAAACAAGGACAGACAAACGGATTAAGTCGATTATATCGACCCCAGTGTTTCTCTGGTACTTTATTTATCGACCCCGAAAGGCTGAAAGGCAAAGTCGACCTCGGCGGAATTTGAACTCAGAACGTAGCGGCAGACGAAATACCGCTAAGCATTTCGCCGCTTTGCTAACGTTTCTGCCAGCTCGTCGCCCTCGATGAATTAAGTACCAGTTACGCATCGGGGTCGACGTACTTCACTAGTCCCCGCCCCCCAAATTTCAGGCCTTGTGCCTATAGTAGAAAGTATTACCATTATTTCCCTATGTTGATTTTAATTTCTTTGAGGGAACAGCGAAATAAAATTACTATAATGTACAAAATATTTCCGTAGCTCTTGAGGCTGATAGTTGTCCATGTCTGCCGTATAATCCTATCTCAGTCTTAGTCCAGTAGATCAATGAATCAATAACATTTCATCTATGAGGATTCTGTCCAACTTGTTTTTCTAGACACAAAATGTCTTTGAGCGAATAAAAATGAATTGTTCCCATAGCTTAGATAGGTTTTGGCTTTTAATGAGCCCAAGCCAGGGCGGTCAGCTTGTAGAGTGGTTAGAGCGTCAGACTAAATATCTAGCGTTATTTCTTTTGACTTATTAGTTCCGAGTTCAAATTCCACAGGGATAAACATTTCCTTTCATGCTTAAAATAAATACCAATCAAGTACTGGAGTCAGCGTTAACGATCAACTCTCTCTCTCGTTAAAATTGCTGGTTTTATAGCAAAATTTGAAACCATTATTAGCCCAGGCCATACCTAAATTAACCCATTCATGCCGGTCGTCCGGTTAAACTGACACTTAATTTATAAGGGTATAGAACAAATACTTGATACAAATTATGATTTGTGTATGTTCTTAACGTGTTAATAAATGCTTACACTATAACTTGTAACAACCACAGTTGAGCAACGTGGCGAGTACAAGCAGGACGCGCGGTAAATGGTGAACCAATCATTTATAATTATTTAATCATGTAGGCATTATTGTGGTCTCTTATGTGTTTTTTATGATCATAGGTGAGATGCGTAATTTGTTACCATTTGAGATTTATGTTGTAAACAAAATAAAATATAACACCCTGTCTTTTATAACGGACATCCGCAGCAAACTTAGACATAAAACAACTCACCTAATATTTTAGGTGTTGATATAGTTTCGCATTATAAATAGCCAATATGATTTATTTGAAATAGTCTGGTTTTTATTTACAATAAATTTTGCGTCCACACATCTCTATATCATTGTAATTTTTTCTTTCAGTCTTAAAACAACAGAAGCCCTAGCATTATTGGAAGAGCTGAGCAACAGAGGCGATGTTCACATTGGTCTCCTTCACAATATAGAACTCTTCGATGGCGATAGTGGTGCTTCAGGTGATGAGGCTGTAGGTTCCTCGGTTCGACTGAAAAGAGGGCTTGTGGAAACTGACGCACGAATTTCTTGTCAACAGGATGTGCCTGAAGAAATTGAAGAAGTTACAGGAAATCTAAAACAAACTAAATTCAGTAAAACAAGAGATTGGAAGAAAAACGAAGCGGCGAATCGTGTTTCAACTTCATGTGAGCCTGTAGATATATCTGAGGAAGCAAAATCTTGCTTGAATCCAGTATTATCCAATTTAGTTTGTTCTCCACAGATGAATTACTGGATGACATTGTAGAACAAACAAACCGATATGCTGTTCAAAACGGTAAAGTTCTGAATGTATACAAATCAGAACTGTATGAATTCTTCAGGTGGATTGCTTCTGTCAGCTCACTGTCCACTTCCTAATAAAAGAAGGCAGTGGTCATCTGAAGACAATGTTCCAAAACGTTTACAAAATAGCATGAGGTGAGACAGATTTGAGAGTATATTAAGAAATATCCATTTAGTGGATGATGTCAATGCTTCAGGAGACGATCGTGCATTCAAACTCAGACCTCTACCTGGCCACTTACAAAAAGAAAATTCAAGGAATATGGTGGCTTGGGAGAACATCTCTGTTTGCGAAAGTATGGTTCCATATTATGGCAAGCACTATGCCAAACAATTTATAAAAGGGAAACCAATTCGGTTTGGTTTCTAAATTTGGGTCCTTTATTGTCAACATGGAAATATACATGCTTTTGAAATCTACACTGGCAAGAAAGACGGTCCTAATAGAACTGAAAATGCATTTGCCCAAGCAGGGAACGTTGTCCTTGATCTCATTGATGCTGTAGAAGCACCAGACAATAAAGGTTTCGAAATATTTTTTGATAATTATTTCACAAGTATTCAAGTGATGGAGAAACTTTTTGAGAAAGGAATCTGTGCATCGAGAACCTGCAGAGAAAATAAGACAGCTAGATGTCCTTTCAAAACGAAAACTGAAATGAAAGCACGCCCCAGAGGAACAGCTGACTTCAAGTCCACTTCAAATATAGTCGCTGTGAAATGGAAAGATAATAACGATGTTGTTCTGCTATCGAACTTTGAAACCTATAAAATGTCCACGGTTGAGCGCTATGACAGGCCTTAAAAGAAATATGTTCCAGTTGCACAGCCTGAAAATATCCAAAATTACAACAAATATATGGGATTTGCTGACCTTCTGGATCATAAGATCGGTTCCTATAGGATTCGAATGTGGCAAAATAAATGGTGTCCTATTTTGTCATATTTTGTATCTGTGGCAACCCAAAATGCATGCATCTTGATGAATAGAGCAGGGCACAAAATTACATTATGCAATTTCATCGAAAACATGTCTCTAACTCTATTGAAAAAGTATGGCACTCCAAAATTTCAAAGAAAACGCACATCAAATTTGAAAGACAAAGCAAGGTATGATGGTGTTGAGCATTGGATTGAATATATTCCAAATGAACGGAGTGCTCTGGGAAACGTCATTTCATATGTGAAAAATATGATGTAGCAGTTCATCCTAAATGTTCCAAGAATTATCATGTTTAGCAAAGCTGAATAGTTTCATTTCAAAAGGATATATTTTACTAAATAAATTTTCTGTTTTCCTTGATATCTTTATGTGAAGAGGAATCATTTTCATAATAAAGCTATGGTCAGATATAATACTTTGATTATCCTCTAAATAAGTAAATTGCAAAGTTAACAAGCTTATTAAAGATTCATATGCACAGTGCGTGATGTCTGTTATAACTGACAGTGATTATTTCAGGAAATATCAAACGGATTTCAATGAAATTTATTTCAGATGTTATTTGGGTCAAAATAATAATATCTGTGCATTTTCAGGTAATTTCATTCACTAGAAACATTTCAGCACGAATAGGTTAATAGCGCCACCTTTTAAGACTAATCTTTTAAGTCCTGCTTTAAGGCATCACACGCCCACTCAGGGAGTTTTTTTTTCCTTGATGTATCCAAGGGTTGGCGGTTTGTATGGTATTTCTTGAGGGAATTTGTCTAGGTATTTTTTAAAGAAATTATTCAAGAATTAGTTTCTTTCATGAACTACCACTTGTCAAGGACTTTTTGGGGGTGTGGTTAAAAAAAGTCTCCTAATAAGCCGTCAAATACGGTTGATATTACATCAGTTTGGCATAACATACCCTAATATATACTGTGTTTACCCATGTATAAGCAGCATCCGTATGTAAGTCGCATCCTTAAATTATTTTCCAGTTATAGTTTTAGTGTTGCCCCATGTATAAGTCACATCCTAGTTTCTGCAGCTAAAATCACGTATAAATTAGTGCGACAAATACACAAGAAAATACGGTAACTTCAACATTTCTTGGTGTTATTATAGGATATCAGGCCGTTCATGTTTGTAGGACATTAACTTTTGTTCCCAACCCTGCAATTGGCCCTGGGAGAGACCACCTTTTTATCTTTCTAACCACTCTACCCCAACAAATAATGCATATATGACACCATTATCCAATATGCTCATCATTTCCGTTGTTTTTAACAAGTTGCAGTTCGAGAGAGATGGGAAGATTTGGTTGCTATTTCTAGCAGATTCAGTATCTACGTACAGATAGAAAATCTATTTTTTAATTGTTTTTGTTTGGCCAAGAGATAAGAACAAAGCTTCTGTAATCCAATAATACACGTTTAATCAAAGACATTCCAGTAGTGATCATCCTGCCATTTCTTTGATCTTTTACTTGATTCACTCACTGAACTGCGACTATGCTGGAGTAACACTCTGAAGGGTTTTATTGAACGGATGTATGTGTGTGTATGTGTTTGTATATTTGTTCCTCACCATCGTTTTCCAACCGGCATTGGTTTGATTATGACTCCATAGCATAGCGGTTCGACAAAAAAGTATCGATGGAATAAGTTCACAGATTAAAACAAAAAGATACTGCAGTAGATTTTGTTCGGCAAAACTTTTCAAGGTCGATGTGGTATCACAGCATGGCCGTTGTCCAATGACTGCAACAAATAATATACACATAGAAAGTAAAGACAATGGTCTATTTATCTCTTAATAACCATCTCTTCATTTCTTTATTCCCTTTCTCCTGTCTTCTATGTTATCGTTTCATTAATCTCTACCCTTCACATTTTCCCTATTTGTCTCCGATGATGGAATATCCCATATTTTGGGATATCCAAGAAACAGCTGTAAGACTTTGAATTTTTCCAATAATAATAACGTATATGACTTGAGATCTTTGTCTTACGAAACTTCGATACGTTTGCATTTATCTCTGGATAATAAAGTGCTTTGCTCAAGAACACAACGCAACGCCTGGTTTGGGAATCGAACCCACGATCTCGCAATCGTGAGTGCAACACCCTGACCACTAAGCCAAGCACCTCCACAATATATATATACATGGACTTACACAGGATTACACCTAATGACTTATGGACTAACATCTACACTATCGGAAAGCTGAACTGTGAACTTTTATACTTCTTCTTTGTTGTTTTTCTTTATTTTTTTATTCCTTTTCTCCTGTCCTCTATGTTATCGTTTCATTAATCTCTACCCTTCACATTTTCCCTATTTGTCTCCGATGATGGAATATCACATACTTTGGATTATCCCAGAAACAGCTGTAAGATTTTGGAGCCCTGGTAATACGTTGCAGCACTTACCCAGCGTACCTAGTCGTTTAGATCACCTGTGAACTAAACCGCCATATTTTATGTGTGTATATATATATTATATATAGATATAGATAGATAGATAGATAGATAGATAGATAGATAGATAGATAATATAGATAGATAGATATGTTTCTTTATTAGCCACACAGGGCTGCACACAGATAGAACAAATTACAAGGTAGAGCTTTTCTTTTGAAGGTATTAAAAAAAAAAAAAAAAAAAAAAAAAGGAAGGGGGGAGGTTCGATCAAAAGGGATCGTAAAGGAGAGAAAGAGGACAAAAATAAGGGGGTTAAAAAAAAAAAAAAAAAAGGGGGGGGGGGGAAAAATGATCAATAGGGATCGTTATCACAGAAATGTCAATATGAAGTGTAAAGGGGAGGACAGGTGAGGTTTACCCGTGGAAAGAAAGCCTGCGGAAAGACCCCGGTAACCTCGGTCAATGAAGTCACATTTTATATTTCTTTTTTTTTTTTTTTTTTTTTTGCAAATAAGCAACTCTCTCTGTTTTCGATTTCTGGGTTCATAGGACTATGCTCAAGGTGGCTTCGTCATTCATACGTGCCATTCATGCTACACCATCTCTTTTTTAAAAACATTCGCTAGACAAAACTTGCCTCTCTACTCTCACTTTCCTTTTCAAGTGGTACTTGAAGAAGTTGATGAGAGATTGACCAGAGAGGAAAGTGTTTGTCTCCAATCCTTTCAGACGCGTCCACCAGATACATTCTTTCGCCATAGCCACAAGGATGATGAAAATAGCTCTTCCTTCCCGTTGAAGGAAGGAGGCGTGACAATATTGACGATAGACTCAGCTGATAAACCGACTCGTCCCACACGTGACAGCAGTTGTTCGACATAAGCCCACAGGTCGGAAATTGTTGGACACTGAACGAGTGCGTGCAGAACGGTTTCGTCGCTCTGCCGCATCTCGGCAGGTCGGCCCCGTGTTTCTCGAGCCGTTCTTGTAGAGCTTATCCCGAACGGGTAGCGCTTCTCGGTAGCACTGCCAGGCCAGGGATCTCTGGAAGTTGTCCATGGGGCCCTGGCCCGAAAGTCGTCCGAACAGGCGGGTCAGGTACTCCTCGTCGACGTCCAGGTTCGCCCCGAGCTCGTCGTCGTACCTCCCCTCCACTAAACCCCTATAGAATGCTTTGGTTGTGTTGAAGTCACTTAAGGTCGACCCAGGACGGCAGAGTTGCTTGAGAGCAACGCGACACTCGCGGTGCCATTCGCCTTCCTCGGCCTCTTTTTGATCCACGACTGCAGTTCGGTCATGGAGACGAGCTGCGGGAAAGCGTGCCTCACAAACGGCGACCACACCTGTTCACCGTCGTCTACATAGAGCCAGAGATGTCGCAGTCTCAGCGCGTGTCTGCGCATCATCAACCACGGCATGCCCAGCCCTCCTTTTAACGGGTGTTGACAGCAAATGGATCGCCTGACCATCGGGACGCATCCTTTCCACAAGAAGCGAAAGAGGATGCGAAAGATAGATAGATAGATAGATAGATAGATAGATAGATAGATAGATTCACACACACACACACACACACACACACGTATATATGTATATATATGCATGTATGTATGTATTTATGTTTCACTCTCACTCTTTCTCTCACTCTCGCACTATATATATATATATATATATATATATATATAATATATATATATATAGATATATCTATATATAGAGAGAGAGAGAGAGAGAGAGAGAGAGAGAGGAGAAGAGAGAGAGGGTGAGATAGACGGATAGATAGATAGATAACTTTCTTTATTGGCCACACGGGGCTGAACACAGAGGGGACAAATACAAATGGAGAGCTTTTCTTTTCGAAAATGGAAAAAAAAAAGGAAAAATAAGGAAATAGGTAAAATTCCGATCAAAAGGGATCCGGAAAGAAAAAACGATCAAAAGGGATCGTGTATCACAGAAGAGATTTTAAAATGTATGAAGTAAGATTAGGTTTATCCGTGGAAAAAAAAACAACAACCTAATCTTACTTTTTACATTTTTAAAAGCTCTTCTGTGAGACACGATCCCTTTTGATCATTTTTTTTTTTAGAAAGATAGATAGATATAGACTTAGATTAAGGCGGGATTTGAACGAGGGGTAGATTTAACTGCTATTTCTAGCAAATTGAACGGTTACCTAGAGGAGGGAATTGCCTCATCGTTGACTCTGAGTGGGTTTAATAAACACATTGATATTGCACAGGTTGAAATCCACTTGCACTGCGATAGTATTGGCAATATTACAGAACTGGTACACAGAACAGATGTTACGAAATCTTCAGATTACAGTCAAAACATGTGCGGGCAACCTCATGTGTGTGTGTGGGGGTGGGTGGGTGTGCGCGCGCGCGCCTGTTTGTATGTGTTTGTGTGTGTGCTTGCGTGTGTATGTGTGCGTGTATATAATCCACCTGTCTATCTATCTATCTATCTATCTATCTATCTATCTATCTATCTATCTATCTATCTATCTATCTATCTATCTGTCTATATATATATATATATATATTATATATATATATATATATACATATACATATATATATGTATGTATGTATACATATATATATATGTGTGTATGTATTTACTTTATTTGCATATACATATATACATGCGTAAATGTATATTTACATACATACATGTGTGTATGTATATAATCATATGTGTGTGTGTGTACATATATATATACATACACCCCTATATATATATATATATATTATATATATATATATGAAAAACAAGTCAAAAATAGAAAATGCTAAGATGATTTTATATATATATATATATATAATATATATATATATATATATATATATATGTATATGTACACGTATAAATATGTACGTGCATATATAAGTACATGCCTATGTGTGTGTGCGCGCGTGTGAGCGTGCGCGTACGTGCGTAACACAGTAAATAGTGTCAGAAAATAGTTGTAAAATACGTAAGTGGGATGCATTAAAAACATGTTTATGTGCACTGACTGACAAATGAAGTCATTCGGTTTATACAGAGGATTATTCAGAAAATGAACGTAGCTACACCATATGCCCTTCCTATACCCTTCGTTGCATTCATATTGCTTATAAACATATATATATATCCTACAGGCCAATCCTAGGCCTATAGAGAAGTTTATGGAAGGCCGTCTAACGTAATAAAAATAACAACGAAGTATGTATGTATGTGCGTGTGTATCTCTCTATCTATATCTATCTATCTATCTATCTATCTATCTATCTATCTATCTATCATCTATCTATCTATCTATCTATCTATCTATCTATCTATCTATCTATTTATATATATAATATATATATATATATATATATAATATATATATATATATATATATATATATATATCTTTTTTTCTGTGTCCCTTTCTGTAGAAGAGCGTAGGCCTCGAAACGTAAAAGACTTTTTTCTATTCCTGAGCATATGTTGTGGAGTTGCATGGTTTAGTGGTCAGAGTGTTGCACTCACGATTGCGAGATAGTGGGTTCGATTCCCAAACTAGGCGTTGCGTTGTGTTCTTGAGCAAAGCACTTTATTTCACATTACTCTGCGATCATTTCGTTATCTGACATGTGACACCTGTACATGTGGCATCTGTACATGTGGCACCTGTACATGTAATGTCGATTTGATGGAAGGAGTGAGCTTATGTGAACACGAACATTTGATCACTATAAACGAATCATCTCTGTGATTGTTCAGCTAGGAACAACCGAACCCTTATACTTAGTCTAATAACGGGAGGGTCCATGATATATATATATTTATTGACCCTGAAAGGAAGAACAAAGTCGACCACAAAGGAAAGACAGACGAAATGCTGCTAGGCATTGTCCAGCTCACTACTTTAATAATAATAATAATAATAATAATAATAATAATAATAATAATAATAATAATAATAATGATGATGATGATGATGATGATGATGATGATGATGATGATGATGATGATGACGATGATGATGACGATGACGATGATGACGACGATGACGACGATGACGACGATGACGATGACGACGATGATGACGATGATGACGATGATGATGACGATGATGATGATGATGATGATGATGGTGATGGTGATGGTGATGATGATGATGATGATGATGATGATGATGGTGATGATAATGATGATGGTGATGATGATGATGATGATGATGATGATGGTGATGGTGATGGTGATGTGATGGTGATGTTGATGATGATGATGATGATGGTGATGTTGATGATGATGATGATATGATGATGATGATGATGATGATGATGATGATGATGATGATGATGATGATAATAATAATAATAATAATATACTGGGTATATTCAATGGGCAATTTGCAAAAACCTGGATTTGCCCCATGAAAAAAACTGGTGGGAACACAAACCACCTCCAGTGCTTGAAAATGACCGCATCTCACTCCTCTGGAACTTCACCATTCAAACTGGCAGAAAGATAGATGCAAATAGGCCAGACATCATATTGAAAGACTTCAGACAAAGAACATGCCTCCTCATTGATATGACTGTCTCAATCGATATAAACGTATCTGTCAAGACCTACCAAAAACTGAGCAAATATAAAGATCTTGAAATAGGAATCAGTAAAATGTGGAACCTGAAGACTAAAACAATGCCTGTTGTCATAGGTGCCCTGGGAATGATAGCAAAAGGGGCTGATTGCTACCTAACTCAGATACCAGGAAACCCAAAAATGGCAGAAATTCAAAGGATAGTGCACATGGGAACTGCTCATATCCTACGCAAAATACTTTCTATGTAATCTCAAGTTTTAAAACAAACATAATTTTCGTATGTTGTTTTTAGACATTCACTAGTACAACACTAAATACAAAACCAAATATATGGTACCCTAGGCATAACAACAACACGAACATCC
Organism: Octopus sinensis; assembly: GCF_006345805.1. Classification (NCBI taxonomy): domain Eukaryota; kingdom Metazoa; phylum Mollusca; class Cephalopoda; order Octopoda; family Octopodidae; genus Octopus; species Octopus sinensis. The sequence continues at coordinate 29,829 of NW_021837044.1, read as the reverse complement.
AACTTGCTGTCTCTTGAGGTTTTTGGGTGAGACTTGGATCCAACTTGTACAAATGTAAAGTAAAAGTCAAACATAATAATAATAATAATAACCCTTTCTACTATAGGTACAAGGCATGAAATTTTGGGGTAGGTGACTAGTCAATTACATTGACCCCAGTGTTTCACAGGTACTTAATTTATCAACCCTGACGGAATTTAGACTGAGAATATAGACGAACGAAATGCCGCTAGACATTTTGCTTAGCGGCATTTGGGTCCATTATATATGGGTCCATGACATATGCCCAAAGGCCACCTGACAGTAAATCGAAACCATTTAATTCCAAGATTAAAACAAAAAATTATTTTATTTGAGAGTTCGCTAATAAATAGTCAAATGTTGAGAAAACTGATATTAACTCACTTCATTCAATTATTAAACATTCCATAATTGGAATGAATAGATAAAATTGAATATTAATTATTTATGGAATTTTAATTTACTGTCGGGTGACTTTTACAACCCTGTATATGTATGTGGAGGTGGGGATGGATCTGCCACATTCGTCAACGGGGTTTGAGTTGTTTGATAAACTGAATGTCGAGCAATCTTCAGCCACATATAGAATTTTTCAATGCACATTCTTATACTTATTTCATTTGCCAACATTACAAAGAGGGTAGATATATAGACAAAGAGGTTAATTTCATCATTAAAAACATGGTGGTAGTATGTTCTTCTCCGTCTGTAGATTTTAAAATTCTATATGTGGCTGAAGATTGCTCGACATTTTAAAACTGATGTAATACTTACAGCGTTTAATAAAATGAAGTAGCATGAAACAATTGTACTACACTACCTTATATACCCTTGTTGCTTATTTTGATTATAATCACCCCATTTGATTTATATGGATTACGTTATTGTTATTTTTTTGCAATTTACTTAATCATCGGTATTTTATTATTTTAATTTTTAATATTTCTATTATATGTAATTTTCTAGATGGTGTAATTTAATTGTTCATTTTGAATTGATAAACGGTGTTTTTTTTCTAATTTATATATATATATAGGACGACCAGCTTTGAGTCTCAGTGAGTGAATTTGGTAAATTCACTCAATAATTCTTAATAATGATTTCAAATTTTGGCACCGGGCCAGCAATCTCGGGAGATTGGGTAAATCGATTACATCGACCCAAGTACTCAATTGCTAATTATTTTATCAACTCTGAAAGGAATGAAAGGCAAAGTTAACCTCGGCAGAGTTTGAACTCAGAACGTAAAGACGGAAGAAAAGCTGCTTAGCATTTAGCCCAGCATGCTAACGATTCTGCGAGCTCGCCACCTAAATGATGATAATAATAATAATAATAATAATAATAACAATCTTTTCTACTAAAGGCACAAGGACTGAAATTTTGAGAAAGGGGACTAGTGGATCACATCAATCCCAGTATTTCACTGGTACTTAATTTATCGATCCCCGAAAGAATGAAAGACAAAGACAAAGTCAACTTCGGCAGAATTTGAACTCAAAACGTAAAAGCGGGCGAAATGCCTCTAAACATTTTGCCAGGCGCGCTAACGATTCTGCCAGCTCACCGCCTTATTTTGAAACCAGTATTAGGAATTATTAACAGCCGTTCAAAAATGTCAGAAAAAAGAAGGCGGTAGCAGAGAAAAAAAAATAGTAGCAACAAATTCCATAGATTAATGAGAGCAAAGCTACATTCAGAACGAAGCCTCATTCAGAAGTCAGTTACATTCAGAGCGAGAATAATTTTAGATCCGTGGGTGTCCTTGTTATTTTGTAATTATTATATAATTCTTCGAACATTGAATTGGTATCAGATTTTTGATGAGATCAAATCAATTTTCAGCAGACGAAAGATGATATAGAATCGCTAATTATGAAGAGAATTGAGAACAGTAATATGATTTCATTAATATATTTATATCTCTATGTTGAGAGGGTGTCAACGAACTAAGCTATTTTTCTCAGCACGTGGTGCGTAAATATGTGGATTTACGTATTATGTACCTACGTGTATTTGTGTGTGTGAATGTATGACGTATAAGGTATGTCGGAGTCTCTCTCTCTCTCACTCATTCTCTCTCTCTCTCTCTATATATATATATATAATAGATATATTAATATGTATTATATATATATATATATATATATATATTAATATATATATATGCATTATATATGTATATTAATATATATATTAATATATATATATATCTATTAATATATATATGTATATATAGAATATATATATATATATATATATATATATATATATATATATATATATATATATATCTATATATATATAG
>NW_021837044.1:12500-15000 GCF_006345805.1 Octopus sinensis | reverse complement strand
ATGTTAGTTTGTATGTATGTATTATGTATATGTGTGTGTATGTTTGTATGTATGTGTGTATGTATGTATGTGTGTATATATGTATGTATGTATGTATGTATGTATGTATGTATATGTGTGTGTATGTTTGTATGTATGTATGTATATGTGTGTGTATGTATGTGTGTATGCATGTATGCATGTATGTATATGTGTGTGTATGCATGTATGTATGTATGTATGTATGTGTGTGTATGTATGTTCGTACGTATGTATGGATAGGTGGATGGATGGAAAGATGTATGTATGTATGTATGTATGAATGTGTGTATGAATGTATGTGTGTATGTGTGTATGTATTTATGTATGTATGTATGCATGTATGTATGTATGTATGTATGTATGTATGTATGTATGCATATATGAATGTGTGTATGTATGTATGTATGTATGTTGCCATTTGTATCAAAGCAGACTTAAGGCGTGGGCACACAGGATAGTTACTGATGGGCCCCAAGGGTGTAGGGCCCAATGCTGTAACTTGCTGTTACTGAATCAACACTATGGGGTTCAGTGCGTTGATTTGTCCTGGGGCTTATAATGCTGCAAAAACGACCCTGATTTGTGCGGGTATGTGTGTGTGTGTGTTGTGTGTGTGTGTGCGTGCATGAGTGAGTGAGTGTGTGTATGTGTCTGTGTATGTTGAGTGTATATGTGTTCGTGCATGTGTCCGCGTGTGTGTGCATGTGTGTGTTTCTGCATATGTGTATGTGAGTGTGTGCACGTGTATGGTAGCGATTACGTAATTCTTTGAAGAAAATAATTTATTAAATTTTTATGAAAACCAAGATCTTAGCTTCGCGCTTTCCAGGGGAAATAACTCTAAATTATTTAATTAAAGGTTATCTCCCTTGAAAGAATTTTTAAGCAAAACTTTGTTAGGTCAATATTTTATACGTATACGAAATTCAGTTAGAGCATTGTTGATTTTATTAGCATTTTACCAAATATCTTCCAACCGTGGCCATTTCGCTTTTTCAAAGTCTATATAAGCGATGCTCTGCCTTACCTTTTCTGTTTTTCTATTAATTAGAACACTGAAGCGTGCCATGCGAGTTTGACTTAACTGTTAATTCTCACTAATCAAGCAATTACGTACCAGAATTTCATACACGCCGGACGAAAATGCTTAGCGTCATTCCGTCCGTCTTTACGTTCTGAGTTCAAATTCCGTCGACTTCGACTTTGCTTTTCACCCTTCCGGGGTCAATAAAATACGTAATAGTTGAGTACTGGGGTCGATGACGTCGTCTATCCCAATCCCCCAAATTTCAGGCCTTGTGCCTATAGTAGAAATGATTATTATTACTATTATTATTATTGAGTGAGAGAGCAGTGCATGCCATCAAAGTGACATTGGGGTAAAATATACGAAGCCCAATATACCCATCATGACTACCCGTCTGATAAGGGTACACCAGGCACATGCATCACAACCATATGTGCGCGACATGGTGATCTCATATTAAGATGAACAGCACATGACCTTGCAGGTGGGGCCCAGTTAGAATTTTCTTCAGGTTGAGTAGCCCATCCCGCTCAAAAGGTCCCTGAATAAAGGTTGTTAAGGATGTTGAAAGAACACACCATGTTACCAGAGGTGAATTATTCAAACCCCAAGAATCCCTCTCAACACACGGCTATGATGCTCCCCCACTACTTCTGCTCGTGATCAGAGATGTACATATCGTCAGCCACTAAGGGACATGCTCAATTGGTTAAGGTCAAACAACTGACAAGCAAATCTGTGGTATTGAGCAGAATATTTGCTGTAGCCCATCTTTTATACCAAGACAAAACAATGTACATGATAACACTTCCAATCAGTTAAGATCAGAAGCCATGAGAGCCACTGCCTGGTACTGCATCAGGGCATTATTATTATTATTATTATCATTCAGTAGTTTTATTTTTATAGCGTGCTTTCACTTCACTACCGAGCGCAGCTCTGTGTGCCTTGGGTATGTGCTGTGATTTGTTGTGATGCTCTGATGGTTATTGTATGGAAAGTGTTCTGCGTAGGATGGGTGCAGTGCCTAGTAGTGCAATTTTCTGTATGTTATATGTGTTTGTAAGTCCTGGGTTTTTTATGTATTTGTCTGAATATTTTTTTATCATGCCTAATGCACCTACTATGATAGGAATTGTTTCTGTTTTCAGGTTCCACATTCTAGTTACCTCTATTTCCAGGTCTTTGTATTTTGAGAGTTTCTCCATTTCTTTTAGAGACACGTTGTCATCTGCCGGTATTGATACATCAATTAGAAAGCATTTTTTTTCTTCATGATCTCTGACAACTATATCTGGTCTGTTGGCCTTAATTTATCTATCTGTGTGTATCGGCATATCCCAGAGTATGGTTGCTTTCTCGTTTTCTGTGACCTTTTCTGGTGTGTGCCTATACCATCTTTTTTCTGTGTTATTCCATAATGTTGACATAGCTTCCAATGTATGTAGGTTC
>NW_021837044.1:5000-7500 GCF_006345805.1 Octopus sinensis | reverse complement strand
TGTCGTGAAACAACTGCTAATGAAAATCATAAGAACCACAAAAACCGCCATATTTAACCCTTCTTGACATGATTGAAGTAGAACATCACTATTTCTATTTTTAAGAGGACCTGTTTCCTCTGAATACTTTTGCCTCGGTGTAAAGATTCCCAGTTTGTGATGCAAGTACTAGTAATAAAAAAATAAATGCGCCCTTTTTAAAGCCTAGCCAGGCTCATGGGCCCGGTTTCCCGGTTTCCATGGCTTACGTGTTCCCCAGCCGGACGGGACGCCAGTCCATCACAGCGTTACTCATTTTTGCAAGCTGAGTGGACTGGAGCAACTTGAAATGAAGTGTTTTGCTTAAGAACACAACGCGTCGCCCGGTCCAGGAATCGAAACCACAATCTTACGATCATGGTGCTGACACCCTAACCACAAAGCCACGCGCCTCCACGCAAGTACTATTAATGTACGATAATTATAATTCTACAATTTGTCCAGGAGTCAAACAAACCCGGAGGAATCCTCTGCTCTTACAGTTTTAGGGATATATTTTTTTCATTTCTATCTAAATCAGTTTAAGAAGATCTTATCGAAAATACACGCATATCTCTTCTCGCCAACGAAGATGGAGGATTTTTCAGCCTTTCGTTTTAAAGCGAAGACAAAAGTCTAAGAGATTCCTTTCAAGAAATTCCTGTCAACTGATGAGATATTCATTCATGTAGCTTGTACGGAACAACGCCAAGAATTTTACAGTTGCTTTTTCGGATCTTGCAAAGACCTTGAACTCGCCATCAATATACAGTTCTTGTAACGTATCAATTTTTCTACAAGAAACTTATGCTGGTCCTTCGCTTAACACTTCTTTTTTGGAGGAAAGCATGTCGTTAGTGCCCTCTTTGTATGATTCTTGCTACTGCGCAACATGGTTTTTCGTCGCCAATAACAATTCGGTAAAGCAATCGTTGCTTGTGTCCATGAGTTGAGCTGTGACGAGCAAGCAAACCAGCGGAGATTGTGGCTCGTTGACTTTTGTTGTTGTTACTTAAAGCATGCAGAACCCATGCTCCATACTTCTGAACCTTTCCTATCAAGTGAAGATGCTTCTCTATAGCAGTGTGGGAGCATTCCATTTTCTCTGCCAGTTCCCTTGTCGTTTGACGAAAATTTTCGTGCAAAAGTTGGTTTAATCGCTCTTCATTGAACTCAATTGGACGGCCAAAATGTCCATTTTTGAACTTGGCATACCAATCAGGAGCGGTTCTTTCAGTTATGGCACCCTCTCCATACACAGCACAAATGTCGCGAGTAGGTTTTGCGGCCTTAGAACCTTGATTAAAAGCAAAGAGAAAGAAGTGTCGAAAATGCTCGTTTTCCTTAACTTGACATTCCATTTTAATGATCTGAAAATAAACAAAAATTAACTAGAAAAACAAAACAAGACAAAACAAAATAGATTCCAAAATTTAAGAAAACAGCGGGAACTTAGTTGCCAACCCAGTATGTGTGTGTGTGTGTGTGTGTGTATATATATCTATCTATATATATATATATATATATATATATATATATACAACGGGCTTTCAGTTTCCGTCTACCAAATCCACTCACAAGGTTTGGTCGGCCCGAGGCTATAGTAGAAGACAGAGTGGAACTGAACCCGGCACCTTGTGGTTGGGAAGCCAGCTTCTTACACTATCACGTCTGCGCCTATATATATATATATATATATATATATATATATATATATATTATATATATATATATATATATATACAATAAAAATGGTAAATAATTTTCCTGTGGTTTTTCATGTAACCAACAATTATTTACCGGTAAATTTCGGTATGTAAATACGACAAAATAATTGTCAAGACCTTTGTAAGGTTCAGTATATAGTAAAGAAAAATAAGTTGGCTAGCAGCAAGCTGTTTCGCCTCATACCGAAGGAATTAGAAATGGCAGTCAAAGACCGCTTTTTCCATTTCTATAAGTGGAGATTCCAAAAACGAAGGCCCTTGCGCTCACATACAAAAACCGGAGTGGCAAATACACGAATTCAGTCACTTACCGTTAATAGCGAACACGGTGTTTCTGGATCACAAACATATAAAAAAAGGGGAGTTTGAATTCCGTCATCAGCGCTATATTCGATAGCTTTATCAAATGCCACCGGCCCTCACTTCTGACCCAGCGACCAATCAGATAGTGGGGGGAAGTGCGCAGATGTTAAAACAAGTAACGACTGGGAACGTAAATTTTCCCTCCAAAATTCTGCCATGCGCGCCTTCTGGGTAATCGCAATGGAATGAGGAATCCACATGGTAATACAATAAAAATGGTAAATAATTTTCCTGTGGTTTTTCATGTAACCAACAATTATTTACCGGTAAATTTCGGTATGTAAATACGACAAAATAATTGTCAAGACCTTTGTAAGGTTCAGTATATAGTAAAGAAAAATAAGTTGGCTAGCAGCAAGCTGTTTCGCCTCATACCGAAGGAATTAGAAATG
>NW_021837043.1:55000-60000 GCF_006345805.1 Octopus sinensis | reverse complement strand
TATCAAACTCTACAACAAGGCTTTAATGATTTGAGGCTAGCTTAGTCTCAAGTCGTTAAATCTGTCTAAACTATGAAAAAATAAGTTTCATGGTCGCAGCAATAAGATTGCAGCAGTCGCTACACTATTAACGCTGTGGCCTCTACACAGAATAATCTCTACGGAGAGGATTAAAAAATACTGCCTACTAATAGAGAATTAGCTTTATCAAGCTAAGCCTACACGAAGAGAGAGTGAAAGAAAGTTGGGGCGAAAGAGTACAATAGGGGTCGCAACCACCCCCTGCCGGAGCATCGTGGAGCTTTTAGGCGTTTTCACTCAATAAACACACACAACGCCCGGTCTGGGAATCGAAACCGCGATCCTTCAACCGCGAGTCTGCTGCCCTAACTACTGTGCCATTGCGCTTCCACTATAGTTTGAATTAACAACAAAATATATATCTCTACTACTAGTATTGCCGATTCTCCTGGGGTTCTTAGTGTTTACCAGCTGTAAAACTAGGATCAGACACTCAGAGAATGGTGAAAGACCTGTTTTGGTAAAACGTTTAAGAGTCAACTTCTAGAAAACTAATAATGATGGCGTGTGACTTTTTAATAATTTAAGATGACTGACAACGGAGAGTTTATGGCGTGAAGCAAATCAGTTTGTAAATAAAGCTGTTGATCTAATATTACTTCCTGTTGTGTCTGGGGAGAGTAATTTTCTTTTCGTGCCTTTTTGTGACCCCGGACACAACGGAATATGCTTCAACACACGAACTCATATAAAGAATCTTACAAACCAAATCCAAAAACGAAAAATAATATTACTTTATTACGTTGATTTCTCTTTTTTTTTTTTTCCTTTTTTTCTTTCTTTTTAGAAAAACGAAAACGGAGCAGTCTGGCACTAAAAGCTCTTAGTGAATTTGCATCGTTAGCAATGGTTAGCACCGTCGGAAGCTTACCAAATTTGGCATCAAAGTCTGAGTTTTCGTCCGATTCTTCTTCTTCCGATGATGACGATGATTCAAGTGACCAACACAAAGGAATCGATAGAAGTGTTTCCACTGACAGTGCCTTCTCGCAGACTGACAGTCTTTTCTCAACGGTTTCTTACCAATCCGACACACCAAATAACAATATCAGGAACAACTTAAGCTACTCTCACCAAACTCTGGGAGATTCTTCTTCCTTACCAACTTACGAAGATGCTATGACATCGGTTTATAAATCAGATGATATCCAATCAAAGGTTTGTTCCCATTTCACTGTTGAAGTAACTGTTAATTAGTAGTCAATTGTGAAATGTTGAGATAGGCGCAGGAGTGGCTGTGTGGTAAGTAGCTTGCTTACCAACCACATGGTCCCGGGTTCAATCCCACTGCGTGGAACCTTGGGCAAGTGTCTTCTACTATAGCCTCGGGCCGACCAAAGCCTTGTGAGTGGATTTGGTAGACGGAAACTGAAAGAAGCTCGTCGTATGTGTGTGTGTGTGTGTGCGTGTGTATGTGTGTGTATGTATGTATGTATGTATGTATGTGTTTGTCCCTCCAACATCACTTGACAACTGATGTTGGTGTGTTTACGTCCCCGTAAATTAGCGGTTCGGCAAAAGAGACCGATAGAATAAGTACTAGGCTTACAAAGAATAAGTCCTAGTACCTATTGACTCGACTAAAGGTGGTGCTCCAGCATGGCCACAGTCAAATGGCTGAAACAAGTAAAAGAGTAAAAGAGTACAGGAAACTAAACAACAACAACAACAACAACAAATTCTTATGCTAAATCAAAATTAAGACCATTTTAGTATACCGTACTTTCCGGCAAACAAGTCAAAGTTTTCAAAGTTTGTAGTAAAAAAAAAAACCCGTAGGTCGGCTAAAACACCAAGACGACTTTGAAGGACGAAAGCTTCCATATGAAATTCGGCAGGATTTGTGAAGATAGTGACAATGTTTGAATGTTTACACTTCATGCTTAAACAATGTACTACATCAACTTGTGTGCCGGAAAATACGGTAAATGATAGCTTGTTTTGTGTTATTGAGAATCCTATTGCAATCAACAAATATTCTGAAATTAAAATAAACTAAATACTTTGTTTGTGGAGACGCGTGGCTTAGTGGTTAGGGTGTTGGACTCATGATCGTAATGTTGTGGTTTCGATTCTTGGACCGGACGATGCGTTGTTTTCTTGAGCAAAACACTTCATTTTCACGTTGTTCCAGTCCACTCAGCTGGCAAAAATGAGTAATCCAGCGACGGACCGGCGTCCCGTCCAGGTGGGGGAATTTCTAAGCCACTGAAACCGGGAAACCGGCCCTTATGAGCCTGGCATGGCTCGAGAAGGAACATTTTGTTTTTTTTAATACTTTGTATGACTAAGAAATCTTGGCAAGTTTTCTTTTCAAACGGGAACACTTTTCATACCTGTAGAACTGCGGTGACTGACTCTCCCCTCGATGTTCCCTACTCATAGACAGGTAGAACACACAGTAGAGTAGTGATGATTTAAAAAACTGTGGTGACTGTGGTGACTCTCCCCTCGATGTTCCCTACTCATAGACAGGTAGAACACACAGTAGAGTAGTGATGATTTAAAAAACTGTGGTGACTGTGTGACTCTCCCCTCGATGTTCCCTACTCATAGACAGGTAGAACACACAGTAGAGTAGTGATGATTTATCTACTTTCGTTTTCTAAAACTTCCTGTGAATCTGAAAATCATACGTTTTGTCTCAATAAACATATCTTTTTTGTTTCCTTCATTACAGAATCAACATACCAAATTATAGACATGGCGTATGTCATTTCTTCATTTCTTCTCTTGTTTTAAAAAAAAAATGCACAAGAAATCCTGGACTTTAAAAGCTGTGAAGTTTAGATATAAATGACGAAACACAAAGCGGTGGTGTTCAGTTTTTTATTAACGCGTTACATTTTTTTAGTATTCTGAACTGTTTAATTAAATTTGCAATTTCTAAATTACTATGTCTGTCAGAGAATCTAACACAAACTTTATTTTAAAGAATGTTTATAAAATTGTTGACAAAAACTATTGGCTCATTTCTTAATTTTTTTTTTTTTTACAATTCGGATTATTTACGAGGATATGCTGGAAGGTTTCTGGCTTTAAGGGAATTGCGAAAGGCCTGGTTGGAGGCCCGAGTTCTTTTAAATGGCTTAGAAAATCTGAAGGACCACTGCAATAAGTGTGCGTATCTGGGAGGGGAATATGTTGAATAAAATCATAATTAACTGATCCTCCTGTATTTTCTTTTATTCAAAGCTAGGAACTTTTCAGCATTCCCTCGTATTTTATTGGTGAGTTAGTGAAGGAAGGGTAGCACTCTAAATGCTTTCAGGACCGTTCCAGTCTAATGTGAAGAAGAATGCACTTCTCCTTAAATCGAAGACCTAGACTGAAGTACATACAACAGAGTACCTTCCTTTAAAGATTGCAAACAGCCAAATAGTGTATAAAACCAAGTAACTGATTAAGTGTACCATCCATGAATAGGAAAGATGCCTCCAACGGACATCCAGGAATTTCTCGTCAACCAAATATTGCTCACAACGTTCACAACAAAATTCCGACCCCTATCGTATTTAGAGGTTACCAAATACGATAGGGGTCTGATGAAGGCTTGAACACAGAACGATTGAAATGCTGTTTCTATAACAACTAAGATGAGGACATTAGTTGGAATGTATATGTGTATAATAGTCCTTTCTATTGGGTTGTCCGGAAAGTTCGTGCCGATTTTCTAAGGAAAGAAGAAGGTCAATAAATACTTGCCATTACATTTTTAATCAACCAAATATGAACCATTTTGTTGCACAATGCGTCTCCATCTTTCCTTTAACTTGAAAATACCCTCTTCCCAGAATTGAGGTGGTTTCATGGCAAGGAATTCATCAAGGTATCTTTTTATGTCATCCAAGGAATTGAAATTTTTACCATTAAGACTATTCTGCAGAGACCTGAATAAGTGGAAATCCGAAGGAGCAATATCTGGTGAATATGGAGGATGGGGTAACACATCCCAGCCAAGCTGCAGCAATTTTTGTCTGGTTCCCAAAGCATCAAGTGCCGAAAATGAACTTTCTTATCTTCCATTTTAAAGGGTTACAAAATTAACACAGGTTAGAGGAACATCAACCTTCTTCGACGAAAAGATAGCTTAAACTGTGCTCTAAATGGAGGTGTAGTCAAATCCTATTTTATGGACTCAACCATGTTCTAAAATAAGTCGAAATGTAAGCTACTATAAATCGGCACGAACTTTCCGGACAACCCAATATTATAGGCAGAAGGCCTGAAATTGGCGGGTACGGGTATTAGACGATTATATCGCGGCGAGCTGGCAGAAACGTTAGCACGCCGGGCGAAATGCGTACTGAGTTCAAATTCCACCGAGGTCAACTTTGCCTTTCATCCTTTCGGGGTCGATAAATGAAGTAGCAGTTACGCACTGGGATCGATGTAATCGACTTAATCCGTTTGTCTGTCCTTGTTTGTCCTCTCTGTGTTTAGCCCCTTGTGGGTAGTAAAGAAATAGATTATATCGACCCCAGTGCTCAACTGAAACTTATTTTATCGACCCCTGAAAGGATGAAAGGCAAAGTCGACCCCGGTAGAGTTTGAACTCAGAGCATAGAGACGGAGGAAATTTCCGCTAAGCATTTTGCCCAGCGTATATAATTTCTCATCTCAGAAATTTAAACAAATGAAACCTGAAGCACATACCTCATTTGGTAGGATTTGTAGACGTGGACGTGTGGTTTTCGTCGATTATGAAAAACTGCGATGTTTATGTACTTGTTCAATGATACTCAAGAGGATAGCGGAGTGTAAAATGCCTGGAATGATATATCAGATTTCTGTGTCAATAAACCGACAAGTATTTATCTCTGCACTACTTCGCCCGACAAACATTATCAAAAATACTGTTGAGACCAACTCTTATCATCAACAACGGCACAATTTTCCCGACTACTTCTAACAACTCC
>NW_021837043.1:20000-50000 GCF_006345805.1 Octopus sinensis | reverse complement strand
TGCAGTATCCTGGTTCTTATGCAAAGAGCGTAGTTATTTTGAGAAGAAAGCCAAGCAGCGACAGAAGAATAAGCCCCAACCACATAAGCTGTTTATGTAAAGAGCAAATGAGGAAACCAAAAATATACTTAACTGAGCTACTTGGTGAGTCACTTCATCGCGAAAGCAGGTAAGCCACACAATTGGTGAAAGTTTGGTCAAACCAGCTATGGTTATCTGTGTGAGTGAACTTCATGAACTATTTTGGTAAGACGCCGCAACTGTCTTACAAAAAGAATCTCCCTTTCAAATGATACTGTCAAGCGCAGACAAGATGAGACGGCGGAAAACCACGAAGAACAGCTGGTTGAGACACTAAGAGCCTCGAAGTTCTCGTTCCAAATCGACGAGACTGCCATTAGTAAGTCCTCTTTGCTACTGGCGTATGTTCCATATGTTGACGAAACAAAGATGCTTGAAGACTTGCTCTCCATGAAGAAACTGCCGGATACAAAAAGTGAAACTATATTTTCAGCTGTTTATGGATATCTTCAAAAGACGGGAATCCCCCTGGAAAACCTCTTCCAAATCGCGACAGATAGTGCTTGTGTCGATGACCGGCATACACAATATTTTCATAGCAAAATTCAAAGAAGTTGCTCCGTATTTGTTGTCCATCCATTGCATCTTTCATCGGGAAGATCTGACTTCAAAATCCCTTGGTGGCGATATGGAGATGGCATTAGAAGTTGCTGTTTCAGCGATCAATTTCATCAAAGCCAATGCCCTTCACGACTGTATTTTTCAAAAGCTATGCGAAAACGAAGATCACGAGACACTGCTTATGCACACCGAGGGTCGATGACTCTCCAAAAGCAATTCCCTTCTTTGTCTAGCTGAAATGTGGAGCATGGTTCTGTCCTTCATCCATCTTATGAAATCGCAAGCCTGCACAAGGAAACAGAAAGGTAAGGCCAATGACCTGTTTTCAGCCATGAATGAAGATGATACAAAGACTAAAATTTTCTACTTGGCTGATCTGGTTTCGCATGTCAACCAACTGAATAAAACCTTGCAAAGAAAAAATTTGCGCTTTCGTTATCATATTAAACCCTTGGCAGCTTCATCTGTAGAATAGGGCGTTTGCGTTCTTCGGCAACTTGGCAAAATCCTCTCTTTCCACCGATGTCATCGCAAGCTGTACAAATCATTTGGAAAGCTTAAGAGAAGATATCAATCAACGGTTCAAGGATGTCATCGAAATAAAACCTCCAGAGTGGATTGCTGGTGTTTTGATATTTTAAGAGAGGAAGGCATCGATCCTATCATTGCAGCAGATTTAGTCAAACTTAAAGAAAACAATCTTTCGATGGGGAGACTCCAAAAAGGTGGATTGAAAAGGTGGTGCCCTTTTTTTTATAGTTTTCTACAATGTGGTTGGTTGAAGCTAGATTTTCTGCAGTAAATGAAGTCCTCACAGATAAAAGAAATGTACTATAAATCGAGAAGAGAGGGAATTTACGACTTAAGATGTCTGGGCCGCATGCAAGCCGTTGGAAAAATTCGAAATTTCTATACCACAGACAGAATTTAACTCTTTAGGGACAGAAGGATTTATGCAACAGGCCGAATTTGTCCGTCTTTCTCTACATTAACCGTTTCAAGGCAACATAAAATTGGCTACTTATATTAAATCAGTAGTGCTAATAAGAGAGTTCCTCATTCCAGTGGGCCTGGATTTGGGGGATACGAAAAGTGGGCCCCAGAGAAAAAAATGTTTGAGAACCACTGCTTTAAAATATTCTAAGGAAAATACTTCTTACTGTAGACCCAAAACAATTTGTTCTGTTTTGGGGTTTCTTTTCTTTTTTATCCCGTACTGCGTGAGAAAATGTTCAGCTGTTGTTTAACAGACGTGAAATTGTGTAACAATTCGTAGTCAACACTTGAAGAATGCAGAGGGGCTGGCACGAGATGACGTCTCTGAGACCACTAACTTGGTACGACCCCCGCACCATCAAACAAGAGCATGAAGCAAGTCAACACTCGTGCGCGTCAAATCATTCCCCCTCGACATTCTAGTCACAATTCATTGTAATTGATTTAAATTCCAAGGTTGACCCCCCCCCCCCACTACCTTTTTTTTCTCACAAAATGAATCATTAACCAGGACTCTTTTACTCTTTTACTTGTTTCAGTCATTACACAGCAGCCATGCTGGATCACCGCCTTTAGTCGAGCAAATCGACCCCGGAACTTATTCTTTGTAAGCCCAGTACTTATCGGTCTCTTTTGCCAAACCGCTAAGTGACAGGGACATAAACACACCAGCATCAGTTGTCAAGCAATGCTAGGGGGACATCAAAACTTTGAGATAGATGTTTGAATTATTGTTGTTATCGAATTGTTAGTTTCAACAAAGCAATTTACCATTCACGTCTTTTTTCATTCTTTTACTTGTTTCAGCCAAATAAATACACACACTGTATATTTATTTTTCACTTGTTAATTCGGTGGCACGCTGTGCCGGTGACACGTAGAAAGCACCCACTACACTCACGGAGTGGTTGGCGTTAGGAAGGGCATCCAGCCGTAGAAACATTGCCAGATCAGACTGGAGCCTGGTACAGCCTCCTGGCTTCCCAGACCCCAGTTGAACCGTCCAACCCATGCCAGCATGGAAAGCGGACGTTAAACGATGATGATGATGATGATGATGATGATGATGATGGTGGTGATGATGATGGTGATGATGATGATGATGGTGGTGATGATGGTGATGATGATGATGATGGTGATGGTGGTGGTGGTGATGATGATGGTGATGATGATGATGATGATGATGATGATGATGATGGTGGTGGTGATGATGGTGATGATGATGATGGCAGTGATGATGATGGTGATGATGATGATGATGATGTCTATTGTCCAGACATCTTTTGTCTTCAGTAACACTTTCTGTCCTTGTGTGTGTGCTCCTGCTCCATTTAGTCCATTCGCTGAAGAGGTCACAGATGTGTGACGAAAGATTTCTAGACAATGGACATGAGTTAGAATAAAAATAGTATTAAAAAAGTGAAGAATAAATATATAGTGTGAGTGTGTTTCTTTGGCATAAATAAAAAAATGACCATCCCAAAATACAACAATGTCTGTTGCAACACACGGTTTCACATCAAGAATCTTGCAACAAAAATTCATAAAAGTATATGGAAGCACTCCGTCGGTTACGACGACGAGGGTTCCGGTTGATCCGATCAGTGGAACAGCCTGCTCGTGAAATTAACATGTAAGTGGCTGAGCACTCCACAGACACGTGTACCCTTAACATAGTTCTCGGGGATATTCAGCGTGACACAGAGAGTGACAAGGCCGGCCCCTTGAAATACAGGTACAACAGAAACAGGAAGTAAGAGTGAGAGAAAGTTGTAGTGAAAGAGTACAACAGGGATCACCACCATCCCCTGCTGGAGCCTCGTGGAGCTTTAGGTGTTTTCGCTCAATAAACACGCACAACGCCCGGTCTGGGAATCGAAACCGCGATCCTACGACCGCGAGTCCGCTGCCCTAACCACTGGGCCATTGCGCCTCCACTACTTATAGAGTAAAGCGTATTTAAAAACGGCATTTATATCCTTTAAATTAAAGATAGTTGCTGGGCCTTATAGGCTGCCGGGTTCGATCTTGTAACCTTTTTATTTGTTTTCTTGCTTTGTTTTCTTATGTGTTAAAAAAAAAAAAATTCTAGTGTAAGGTTAAATCGAAACCGCGATCCTACGACCGCGAGTCCGCTGCCCTAACCACTGGGCCATTGCGCCTCCCATAAAAGTATATTCGAAGCAATACAATAATTCAGGTGAACCAAAGCTAAAACTCTGGTATGAAAATAATAAAATACGTATCAAAGGTATTGTTATTGTAATTTTAATATCATCAAACATTCAAAAATATCATATTCCAAATTGCAATCAAACATTTTCAATGATTCTGTACAGAAAGGACAATTTTCAGAAAATATTCGTGCCACCGAAGGTCTTCCGTTAACTCGGGGTGGAACGCTGTGCCTATTATGTTCTTCTGCTTCACGGCTACTATTGTGTCAGATTTTTCTTTCGACGAATGCGGAAGAACAGCAAGGGTAGAGACTTCGGGGCTGTTTACTTTGACAACTGCAGGAGCACGGATAAAGACTCCTTCGAAATAACTAGGTGTGTTTTCTTTGAGAAGACTTTTATCCACAATCTTCACCTTCCCTTGGAAACTGTTCACTTGACGGCCAAAATAGTTACGAGAGACCACAATATCAAGTCCACCAATCTGAAAATATATAAACGAGTTGTTGCTATTATTATTATTATTATCATTATTATTATTGTTGTATTTCGGAATGGTCATTTTGCCAGTTTAGCCAATAAAAACACACGCACTATAAAAAACCTTGCACAACAAATCATCATCATCATCATCATCGTTTAACGTCCGTTCTCCATGGGTTGGACGGTTTGACCGGGGATCTGGGAAGCCAGGAGGCTGCACCAGGCTCCGGTCTTATCTGGCAATGTTTCTACAGCTGGATGCCCTTCCTAACGCCAACCACTCCATGAGTGTAGTGGGTGCTTTTTACGTGCCACCTGCATAGGTGCCAGGCGAGGCTGGCAACGGCCACGGTCGGATTGGTGTATTTTACGTAATAGTGTGAGCCATAGCCAGGCTAGCAAGAAGCTGAAGGACACTAATAGTGTGTGTATTTTTATTGGCTAAACTGGCAAAATGACCATTCCGAAATACAACAATGTCTGTTTCAACACACGACTTCACATAAAAAATCTTGCACAACAAATATATAAACGTAATTATTATTATTACTAGATGTACCTTCCATAACCCATCGGGTCACAACCACTCCAAGTTGAAATGTCAATGCATCAGCGGGAAAGGAAAAAAATATTATTTCAAACTACGTGCAATAAAATTCTTAACTAACACAGTTCTCCTGAACAGATGACAGTTGTAAGGAAAATCTGA
The DNA here is from genome assembly GCF_006345805.1 of Octopus sinensis. Taxonomy (NCBI): domain Eukaryota; kingdom Metazoa; phylum Mollusca; class Cephalopoda; order Octopoda; family Octopodidae; genus Octopus; species Octopus sinensis. Next base: position 44,993 of record NW_021837043.1, on the reverse strand, counting down.
TTCCGCCATTTCTTTACGACCTTCCAAACTGTAGAGGAACCAAAACTAAATACTCAAAGATATTTAGTTCAATAAATAAATTTCTTCAACTCCATTACTGTACATTCTGATTATTACAACAAGAAATCAAATATCAAATATCTTACCAAAGACTGTCCACCAATTTTCTGTTTCTCTGATTGATTTGCTAACATGATCAGGCCGGCACACGTTCCCCACGCGATATGTTTTTCATCTTTGATCCAGTCTTGTAGGGCATCTGCCATTTTGTTGCGTGTGATGAAGAGACCCATCGTAGTACTTTCCCCTCCAGGAATAATCAAACCACAAAGTTTGGAAAGCAGATCTTCAGCTTTGCGTACAGAATAGATTTTTAGCATTGCTTCATTTCCCATAAGTTGTGCAGCTTTTATCAGAGCAGCCTTATGTTCAGAAAAGCCACCCTGAATTTCCAGAATTCCGATATGTAATTGCTCTTCACACTGCTCATCCATAATTGATTGATTTGCTAAATGGAATATAAAGAAGTCATCATTTATTCATTAGAAATGCTAAATTTCTAAATCTCTCGTAGAGACATGTACGGTGGTGGGGCGATAGAATGGTTGTATACTGTCAATCTAACACGAACGTGACAGTAGGGGGGGGTACACCACCGCTGTTTAGTCCTAGGAAGCCTCGACGCCTCATGATGGCTTTGACACATTTTTCCTGTGTCCTTATATACATTTACGAAGGGGAGACAAATACCCCCAGCCGCCCGGGCTGCATCTAGGGACACGTAGGGACGAAGGACAATCCTGAAACACGTGTCCCTAGATGCAGTCCGGGCGGCTGGGGGTATTTGTCTCCCCTTCGTAAATGTATATAAGGACACAGGAAAAATGTGTCAAAGCCATCAGGAGGCGTCGAGGCTTCCTAGGGCTAAACAGCGGTGGTGTAGCCCCCTACTGTCACGTTCGTGTTAGATTGACAGTATACACCCATTCCATTTATTTATTGCTGAGAAGAATGTTATCATTTTCAAATTTTCATCAAAAACAATTCATATAGATAAATATTCTAGATATTAATAAAGAGCATGAATACAGTTCTATATTTATGAGATGAAAAATTATTTACATTATTTACATTTGACGGATATTTGTCCTCATCTTGTTTGTTGTTAACAACAATTCAGCTGATATACTCTCCAATGCCCAGAACCACTTTCTTTGAGAGCTATCAATCATTTTTAACCATTGTCCCTCTCTATCCATATTTTACATTGATCATCCTTCTCTGCTACAGATTATTTCTCCCTCTCCTTAAACCGTTTCCTGTTGACTCACTACTACAGGGTGCGGCAGAAATACCTCCCACATATTAAACTTTCACCTAGAACTTACGCAAGTGCCAATGATGTTTGCATTTAGCTAATGAACAAAAACTGTAACTCTTTGTTTAAACAACAGTGAAATTAATTTTTCATAGATGTTGTTTATTTTTCCTTTTGTCAACCTTTCAAACGTGGGAGGTATTTCTGCTGCACCCTGTATATATGCCTGACCACTTCCACCTCTTATTTCTTTATTGCCCACAAGGGGCTAGACATAGAGGGGACAAACAAGGACAGTCAAAGGGATTAAGTCAATTACATCAATCCCAGAGCATAACTGGTACTTAATGTATCAATCCGGAAAGGATGAAAGGCAAAGTCGACCTCGGCAGAATTTGAACTCAGAACGTAACGGCAGACAAAATACCGCTAAGCATTTCGCCCGGCGTGCTAATGTTTCTGCCAGCTCACCGCCTTCTGTCCACATACATCCCTCAGTCTCCACACTATTCCAACCTACCAATCCACCATCTACTCAACATCTCCCTTTCTCTCATCCCTCATCTATTTATTCTGCTACTCTTTCCCCATTTCTGTACCACCAGTCATCACATCCTCTCCCCAAACTTTCTTTAACCCATATTTATCATCAATCACCCCACCGCTCTTATTCCCCATTCACTACATTCATCCCTGCCTCCATCTCTACCCATCCCTCACTCACTCTCCCCCATTCACACTTGCAGTATCTACTCACCCACCATCCCCACTCTTCTGTCTCCATCCTCACCTATTCACCCTTTTTGGTGCTTTGAGGCCCACTCTGACAAACTTGTCACCACCATGTTTCCAGCTCCACCCAAATTACTCCAATGCAATCTTATAAAATGTGAAACTGCCATGTAGTTTCTCTGCAACAAGAAACTAGGTTTATATCTTAACTGCTCAACACCTAATCGAACTGCTTTTGTGTGTTTCTTAAATGGCTTACAAACACCTTCCACGCTGCAATTGTTTTCGTTTCAGCACACGATCTCAGATCAAATCACTTGCTATGCAAGTACATCTCCGTAAAACCTAGCATAAAGCTGTCTCGCAATTTTCTGTGGTTTTTAATCAGTAAAAGAGAATCTTAAGTTTTGTGAGTTTTACAGAGATATCCTTTGTACTGGGGAAAAGAAAAAAAGCACCCAGTACACTCTTATAAAGTGTAAGTTTTAGGAAGGGCATCCAGCCAAAGTGACCATGCTAAAGCAAGCATTGGACTCCAGTGCAGCCTTTCAATATGATCTGGACTGGAGTGTGGAGTTTTGTGAGTGGTACTTGGCAAAATGTGTAGAAGATGCATATTTTCCAACAAAGGTTGTCTGGAGTGATGAGGCCATATTTAAATTAAATGGTTCAACTACCAGTCACAATTGCATCTACTCTCAGCACATGAGAACCCACAAGTTATGAAGGAACGTTATGTTAATTTACTAGGAGTTACAGTATGAAGTGGCTTATCTTCAGAAGAATTGGACAATTCTTTTTTGATGGTACTGAGGCTGATCTCATTTATCTGAACTTGCTGAAACAATCTGTCATGCCAAGTATCCAATAGGACTTTGAAGGTCATCATCATCATCATCATCGTTTAACGTCCGTTCTCCATGCTAGCATGGGTTGGACGGTTCAACCGGGGATCTGGGAAGCCAGAAGGCCGCACCAGGCTCCAGTCCTATCTGGCAATGCCTCCACAGCTGGACGCCCTTCCTAACGCCAACCACTCCGTGAGTGTAGTGGGTGCTTTTTAATGTCCGTTTTCTTTGCTGGCATGGATTGGATTGGACAGTTTGACTGGGGACTGGCAAGCCAGGAGGCCACACCAACTTTGTTATATCTATACTCCACAACCCACGGAAACACCCGAAGTGAAATGTTTTGATTTTGTTGAGTTATATCGAAAGAATGCCTCAGTTTCATATCAAGACCCCAGTGATGGAGGAAATGGATGTAGACAATGATTGGTTTCAATAATATTTGAATTGGTGGCTCGAGATGAAAGGATGAAATTATACAGATAAATTACATTGTTTGAAAGCAGAAAAACAAACCCCCAAAATAACATGAGATGAATAGTGTTAGGTGATTGAAAGCCAAGGTCCAACTTTAATAAACACTTCACTTAACCAATGAAATTAATTCATGATTTAGGTTAATAGAACAGAATATAGAGTTAGAGCTACTTCAGTTATTATGACAAGAGAGCAAGTACTTTCAAATATACATGCTTGGTGGCTGTGTGGTAAGTAGCTTGCTAACCAACCACATGGTTCCGGGTTCAGTCCCACTGTGTGGCATCTTGGGCAAGTGTCTTCTGCTGTAGCCCCGGGCCGACCAATGCCTTGTGAGTGGATTTGGTAGACGGAAACTGAAAGAAGCCTGTCGTATATATGTATATACATATATATATATATATATATATATATATATGTATGTGTCTGTGTGTGTGTTTGTGTGTCTGTTTTTGTCCCCCCCAGCATTGCTTGACAACCGATGCTGGTGTGTTTACGTCTCCGTCACTTAGCGGTTCGGCAAAAGAGACCGATAGAATAAGTACTGGGCTTACAAAGAATAAGTCCCCGGGGTCGATTTGCTCGACTAAAGGCGGTGCTCCAGCATGGCCGCAGTCAAATGACTGAAACAAGTAAAAACAAAAACAAAAACAAACAATTGCCTTGGTGAAGACAAAAGTAGGTCTCAATAGTGTCAAAACTAAAATGGGAAGTAGTTTTCAGTTTGGATACATTGGTGATGGGCAGTAGATTTTTTCAAATCCAGTGTTAATTTTGTTTTTTTGACATGACTCAGAATTTTGAAGACAGTAACAAACATTCATAAATATTTACAACAAAAAAATGATCACAAAATAATCTGTTCTGTTTTAAGTCATTACATCACTCAGTATTCATTCAGATAAATCTAGCAACAGTTAGAATAGTTCAGACTTTACTGATAAAGTCTAATAACACTAAACAGGTCCTGAATTATCCTGTGTTTCCAAGATCAAATTTAATCTTCATTACATTCTATTTTTAATTAACCTTAATTACAATATTATCTTCTTTGACTTACTTAACTAAAATTAATCATTAAGATAATGGTTTTTTCCTTCTTTTTTAACTCTTTTGATACCAACCGGGCTGTAACTTCCTCTGTCTCTGAGTACAAATGTCTTGTTTTCAAAAGATCTGAATTAAAATCTTCCACCAAACCTTAGTCACAATTTATGTTCCTAACACTAGCTGAATGATAACTAAGTTATTTTATTAATTCCTTGTTATATTTAACTCTTTTGATACCAACCGGGCTGTAACTTCCTCTGTCTCTGAGTACAAATGTCTTGTTTTCAAAAGATCTGAATTAAAATCTTCCACCAAACCTTAGTCACAATTTATGTTCCTAACACTAGCTGAATGATAACTAAGTTATTTTATTTAATTCCTTGTTATATTTAACCCTTTTGATACCAACCTGGCTGTAACTTCCTCTGTCTCTGAGTACAAATGTCTTGTTTTCAAAAGATCTGAATTAAAATCTTCCACCAAACCTTAATCACAATTTATGTTCCTAACACTAGCTGAATGATAACTAAGTTATTTTATTTAATTCCTTGTTATATTTAACCCTTTTGATACCAACCTGGCTGTAACTGCCTCTGGCTCTGTATTACAAATGTCTTGTTTTCAAAAGATCTGAATTAAAATCTTCCACCAAACCTTAGTCACAATTTATGTTCCTAACACCAGCTTAATGATAACTAAGTTATTTTATTTAATTCCTTGTTATATTTAACCCTTTTGATACCAACCTGGCTGAAACCGGCTCTGGCTCTGTAGTACAAATGTCTTGTTTTCATAAGTTTTGAATTAAAATCTTCCACCAAACCTTTGTCACAATTTATGTTCCTAACACCAGCTTAATGATAACTAAGTTATTTTATTTAATTCCTTGTTATATTTAACCCTTTTGATACCAACCTGGCTGTAACTGCCTCTGGCTCTGTATTACAAATGTCTTGTTTTCAAAAGATCTGAATTAAAATCTTCCACCAAACCTTAGTCACAATTTATGTTCCTAACACCAGCTTAATGATAACTAAGTTATTTTATTTAATTCCTTGTTATATTTAACCCTTTTGATACCAACCTGGCTGAACTGCCTCTGGCTCTGAGTACAAATGTCTTGTTTTCGTAAGTTTTGAATTAAAATCTTCCACCAAACCTTTGTCACAATTTATGTTCCTAACACCAGCTGAATGATAACTATGTTATTTTACTAAATTCCTTGTTATATTTAACCCTTTTGATACCAACCTGGCTGACACTGCCTCTGGCTCTGTATTACAAATGTCTTGTTTTCAAAAGATCTGAATTAAAATCTTCCACCAAACCTTAGTTACAATTTATGTTCCTAACACTAGCTGAATGACAACTAAGTTATTTTACTAAATTACTTGTTATACTTAACCCCTTTGATACCAACCTGACTGACACTGCCTCTGGTTCTGTAGTACAAATGCCTTGTTTTCAAAAGTTCTGAATTAAAATTTTCCACCAAACCTTAGTCACAGTTTATGTTCCTAAAACTAGCTTAATGATAACTAAGCTATTTTACTAAATTCTTTGTTATATTTAAAATTAATTTAAAGAAACACAGAGTATCTCAATAGAAACATGGTAACAAAAGGGTTAAAGGTTCAAAAAAAAAATTCTGCTGCATTCTTTCAGGACACACAGACCTGTTATTACCTCGCATCATATTAATTTTTTAATTCATAAGCAGTCATCATTCTCATCATGCTTTCAGGGGTCGACTGGAATTTACTGAGGCAGATTTTCTACAGTCGGGTGCCCTTCCTGTTAAACCCTCACCTTTTTCCAAGCAAGGTAATATTTTCTCCATTGCCAAATAGTAACATTTACAACTACTATGTGCTGTCAAGAAGACAATCACACACACACACACACACACAATCACACACACACACATTCTCTTTCCTTCTCTGTTTGTTTGTCCCCTCACCATCACTGGGTGTTGGTGTGTTTACATCCTCATCACTTAGGGATTTGGCAAAAACAGACTGATAGCAGGCTTAACAGAAAATAAGTCTTGGGGTTGATGCATTCAACAAAAAATTCTTCAAGGCAGTGCCCCAGAATGGCCACAGTCTAATGACTGAAATGACTGAAACAGGTAAAAGATAAAAGGAAAAATACTCTTTTCCTTGCTTGCATGGGTCAGACAGAGTTTATTGGGGCAGATTTTCTACTAACAGATGCCCTTTCCTGTTGCCAGCCTTTACCGCTTTCTAAGCAAAGTAACATTCACCCATGGCCAGACGTGTTTATATAGAATATTGGAAATGAACGACACTGCTTGTATGACAGAGACACTCATTTACAACTATCATGACGACACAAACATGAACACACACACACACATGCCAGGCATGTAAAAAGCATCAATCAATCGTTGCCGTTGCCAGCCCTCTCTGGCCTCTGTGCCGGTGGCACATAAAAAGCACCAACTGATCGTTGCCGTTGCCAGCCTCCTCTGGCCCCTATGCTGGTGGCATGTAAAAAGCACCCACTACACTCATGGAGTGGTTGGCGTTAGGAAGGGCATCCAGCTGTAGAAACACTGCCAGATAAGACTGGAGCCTGGTGCAGCCTTCTGGCTTCCCAGATCCCCGGTCGAACCGTCCAACCCATGCTAGCATGGAAAACGGACGTTAAACGATGATGATGATGATGAGAGTGGTATTTAAATGATCATGTGTAGAAATATCAGGATGGAGATATTGGAAAACATGGAAACTGTGACCAAGAATGATGAGGTTGAGGGCATATAGAGCTGCTGAAATCATTTAAAATGATTCTTTTCTATGGGTCAAATTTCAGAAAACTGTTCCACTAACAAGTTATCTAACAGATTGGGAAGAAGATTCATCTTTTCTGATCAAAAAGCTATTTCTGAAGAATGTTCCCTGAGAAAATGGTCAACCATGAAGAGAAGAATCATTACCAGAAGGATGGAGTTGGAAGATAGAATGCACACATCTAATGAAGCTAGCCTCTTTATAACAGCAAAAGCGTAAGTATCTTCATAGTCATTTGACCTGTAAGAAATAGCAGGTCCTATCACATTCTATCACCTTGAAAATGAAGGCCATTGTACAACACAGCCTCTTCTTCCTCAAATGGTTACAACCAAGATACATTTATATCATGCCACAGAAGGAATCTTCATCCTCATTAACTTTGGCAGGTCCACTATGTTATGTTCTGTATATCTTATAATAACATCAGTGTAGCCTTCATCCTGTTTTAGGGTACAGAAGTCTCCAAAATATAGCATCTGATATGATCTGGTATTCAACACAATAGCATTGGCCAGCAAAACCAACTGTGTTGAGCAACAATGGATGGAATCATCATCATCATCATCATCATCGTTTAATGTCTGCTTTCCATGCTAGCATGGCTTGGACGATTTTTACTGAGGGCTGGCGAGCCTGATGGCTGCACCAGGCTCTAATCTTGATCTGGCAGAGTTTCTATAGCTGGATGCCCTTCCTAACGCCAACCACTCCGAAAGTGTAGGGGGTGCTTTTTACGTGCCACCAGCACAGGGGCCAGTCAGGCGGTACTGGCAATGACCTCACTCGAATCATTTTACACGTGCCACCAGCACAGGTGCCAGTGAGGCGACGTTGGTAACGATCACGCTCGAATGGTGCCCTTGTACGTACCATGGGTACAGAAGCCAGTTGGCTGCTCTGGCAACGAACACGCTCAGATGGTGGGGTACGGAAGCCAGTTGGCTTCTCTGGCAATGATCATGCTCGGATGGTGCTCTTGGCACCCTACTAGCACAGGCATGAGTGCCAGTAAGGTAGGAATGTGTAGATAAATCTTCTCTTTGTTCTTGTGCTCATACCATGAGATGTTTTGAGCCCTCAGGAAAAACCTGGTGCACATACAATGAGTAAGTCATACTATAGAGGTGAACATATCTAATGTAAAGAACAATTGTGCATTCCTAAGAGACATTCTGTTGCAAACCACTATTCAGATTTGAGATGAAAACCAACTCTTCACCAAGCAGCACACAGCATAGTCCTTAAATAGAAACTATGTCAAGAAACTCAAGGCAGTGAGCTGGCAGAAACGTTAGCACACCGGGTGAAATGCTTAGCGGTATTTCGTCTGCCATTACGTTTTGAGTTCAAATTCCGCCGAGGTCAACTTTGCCTTTCATCCTTTCGGGGTCGATAAATTAAGTACTAGTTATGCACTGGGGTCGATGTAATCGACTTAATCCCTTTGTTTGTCCTTGTTTGTCCCCTCTATGTTTAGCCCCTTATAGGCAATAAAGAAATAAGAAACTATGTGGGCAATATAAAATAAAAAAATAAATAAATAAATAAGTCAGTTTGTGTGAACCTCGATGTCATCCTCAAGGGGTTGCAATTTAGATTCATAGTTTACAAAAATCGGGTACTATTTAAGAAGAGTGGTCCCGGTGCGCGCACTCGCGTACTCGCGATCCTTACTTTCTGTTTTTGTTTTATTTACTTTGTTTTAAAAAAATTATTTACTTTGTGTTTTATTTACTTTGTGTAAAAAAATTATTTATTTTGTGTTTTCGTGTTTTATTTACTTTGCTAGGTAGTCGTTGTAGGATCGACTAGTCACGACTAGCTAGCGCGGATGCGCAAGTACGCGAGTGAGCGCACCGGGACCACTCTTCTTAAACAGTACCCAAAAATCGCGTGTTATAGAGCACCGGGTCGGCCGTATGTGAACCGATCTAAAATTGTTACAGCCTTGATCATCCCATCCTTCTCTTGTTGATGTTTAGCTCCAGGTCAACCCTGTTGGAATAGGCCCATGATCAAAGATGACCTAGTATCCGGTCTTATTTATAGATCTACATTATCTAATGTGTCCTTTGTTTAACACAGTAGATTCTAATGCAATGGGGGTTTGGTTGCTATTTCTAGCAATTGTTTAACTAAATAGAGGCTTCTGTATTTTGTTTTGTATAGTGTTGTAACACTATCCAATGTGTCCCTTCCGTTTTAAGGCGGTGTGGTGCAATTTGAAGGCGAATTTGCTATTATTTCTAGCACGAGCGACAATATAGAGACTCCTTCATTTGACTCTACTCAGGGTGGTAACATTTTGAAGATACAGAAAGTCATGTGTTTAGAACAAAAATCGAAACTCACAAATTATATATATCGACTCCGGTACCAACAAATCAATACACGCATGTGTGTGTGTGTGTGTGTGTGTGTGTGTGTGTTTACGTGTTGTGTGTACTCTTATATATATGTTTGCGTTCATGTGTAGATATATGATTGTGGGTGTATTTAAATGAAACAGTTCGATCAAGGAATCGCAACCTTTCTGCGGATTACGTAATGTACAGAAAATCATTTTCCACCCTTCAAAACAATTCACTTCAAAAACACGCACCTTACGCGATAATTCGCTTCAAAACTACAAACAGTACATCAACCTGCACCTTAGCTACGTTGTTAATTAATTATATACAATAATAAAAGATTTGATGGTAAAATAATTGTCACGGCCGACTTACACGTTATTTTCGTGGACGGAAACGACAGATCGTTGTTGACAGACGGCATTTAGACTGAATGAATGACAACGATAGTGATCCCGCAATTAAGGAATGATAGATATAACAAATAAAACCCTGCCATGCATTGCCTTTAAAAAATTAATACGTTCGTATTTTTATAAAGTAAAAAAGTTTTAAAGGTGAATTTTTTCTTATGAAACATTTTCTCAAAATGTAATTATTTTTATTTTTTTTGGCAGTGAATTCTTAGGAAACTGAATCTACACAACATTTTCAATTTTTGGTTGAAATTGCTTTTGAGATTTTATCAATGAATAAATGTCCTCACATCCGAGATATTTAACCTCCAAATCACTTCGTTTACTGAAATATATCAAAAACGTATTTTTTTAAATTATCGAAATTTAGCGAAGGACATTGTTAGGACAAGGGATGTAACTCTCATTTCTTGTCTGAATTATCTTTCTTTAATATATCTTTTAATTTTATCCTTTCCAAATGGTCTTGCATCTTTTTTGAATATCCACGCAGTATAAAGGTGTGGATAATAATGGTTTCAAATTTTGGCACAAGGCCAGCAATTTCGGCTGTAGCGGATGGCGAGGTTAAGTTCATAGCATAGACTCCAGAGTCAATCAAAAGCTTGTAAGCGAAATTTGAAAGACAGAAACTGTGTGTAAACCCGCCTGAGGAACTGTTCTTACTTTTGGATGTAGACTTAAATACATCGCTCGTTTACGTCCAGAATCTGGTCCTTGGGTGAGTCCAAGTATTTCTTCTATCAACCCCGAATAGATGAAAGCATTTGAACCCAAAAGGTGTGGATAATATAACATTTCGTTCCTACTTACTATATCATTTTGATAATAAGTGCCTTTGACAATCCCCAACAGTTGATATCAAATCGATAACAAAAATTGAGGAAGCGTCCGGCTGTCAATCCTTTCCTGAACTTTCTGTGAAGAATTACTTTCCATTTTATTTTCTTTCTTTTCTTTTCTCATGACTTAGTCGAATGAGGAAGGGCAGAGAGTGCAACCTTTGTTTAGACTTTTCTAAAATTAAGGGATGAGAGGGAAGTATATCCAATCCTAAAATCCTGTAACAGGGTGGACTCACCCAAGGACCAGATTTTGGAAGTAAACGGGCAATGTATTTAAGTCTACATCCAAAAGTAAAAACAGTTCCTCAGGCGGGTTTACACACAGTTTCTGTCTATCAAATTTCGCTTACAAGCTTTTGATTGACCCTAAGCTAGAGTTCCACGCAATAGGAGTGAATTCTAACCCACTTGCAAAAATCTAGACGGTGGTAAAGAATACGCACAGCACCCCTTTTCGGCGTAACCCTAACCCTAACCTTAAACTTAAACCTAACCCTAACCCTAAACGCCGAAAACGGGTGATATGCGTATTCTTTACCTTCGCAAAAATCTACTTCTCGAACAAATTTGTTATAACTGTATCTACCAAATCCACTCACAAGGCTTTGGTTGGCCCGAGGTATAGTAGAAGACACTTGCCTAAAGTGCCACGCAGTAGGACTGAACCCAGAACCATGTGGTTGGAAAGCAAGCTACTTACCACACAGCCACTCCTGCGCCTATGAAGTTTATTGATGAAGTTTATCCCTCTTCAAGGGACGAGACTACTAACCGCGAAGTTCTTGTCAACGTTGGTAGCTCGCCTCACCGAGGTGTCGGATGATGTCTATGAGGGCGTTTAGCTTTCCCGACGCCTTAGCCTTGCCATCGCCCGTGGTATTGTTGTGAGAGTGCTGCTTTGCTTCAGTAGGTTCCGTTGAATAATAATAAAAAAAAATCCCGACAAATGGTTTCAATACAGTTTTAACGGAAAAATTTCGAAGAATTAAAAGAAGGTTCTCTGGTAATTTTCTTTCAGGATGTGAGAAGAAGCAAAGGAGTCGCTAACTATGACATCCCAGACACGGCATCTGCTTTGCGACCAGGGGCACAGGGTGAGGTCGTCAGGTCTCTTCCTATCACATCTGGACAATCCAGATGGTTCCAAGATGGAGGGGATGTTTGCCCGGGCCAAGTTCCTCTTGAGTATCAGGTTCAACTTCGTATGACGCGCGAAGTGACCAGTATTTAGGCGGCAAGAAAGGCCATGCAGGCCTTATGGAGTCGAAGAGCCTGTCACAACGACAGATCAAACCCGTGCATACGTCAGCTCCCACTCTGAGGGAAGTGGAGACACGAAGTTCGTCCAAGCTGAGTAGGCCACCAACATTAGCCACAGGAATGGCATCAATTCAGTCACCTGAGTATTTGGTGTTAGCAGACAGTAAGTGGCTCTTTGAAAACTGATCCGACTGGATGAAGAGGGAGTCGAAGGTGACCTTCGAAATTATGCTGTCCCAACTAAATTATGCTGTCCCAACTAATTATGCTGTCCCAACTATGCTGTCCCAATTATGCTGTTGGAACTGGTCCACGTTGGAGAGGAGAGGATGTTGCTCACCAGAGTGGAGCAGGCGTGGGTGGAGGAAAGGAAGTAGGGGAGAGAGAGGGACGAAGACCAAGACTTCCAATTCGCTTGGGCAATGCAGCCTGATCGCTGGACGCTGGAGAGAGTCTGACATTGACCAAACATTCGAGTCTCACAAAGATTAAGTTGTCGAAGCGTTGGAGGCACGATGGGAATCGGTAAGATGACCTGAATCTGAGTAAATATAGGAGCTTAGGGATCGGGAGGTAATTCCTAAATATGAAAAAACCTTGATGGGATATGATAGCTTCAATATTTTTCAGCAATTGCTCAAGGGTAGCCATCTTCGACTGGAAGATGGACTCAAAGCAAGGTCAGTTATTGGAGCACCTAGAGAGCACCAGGCCAATGGGGGGAATGGACTGCAATGGAAGAGAAGAACTCTGCAAAAAGGTCAATAGCTGGTTGATGTTGAGAAACGGGGTGGTTGAGGATCCAGAGCTCACATTTGGAGCTGTTTACTTGGAAACCTCGGCGACAAAGTTCCCCAATCATCATGTTAGCAATGGCGAGAACCCTGTCCGGAGGTCCCCCCCCCCAAACAAGCATCGTCGAGATACCAGACGTTGAGGTCTAGCTCGACGCCCATCTTGGTGATGTCGTCAATACCCAGTGCGAACAAAACGGGCCCGAGTGGGTCGCCCTGTTGGACTCCTGAGGCGGAGGTGATGATTTGGTCACCGAAAGAAAGATTGGAGGGCTCCCGATAAGCCTGCCATGCAAGGCGGTGAAGTTGTGGGACCTTCTCTCTTACTGAGCTGAGGACAGCATCGCGGCTGATGGAGTTGAAGGCATTCTTAAGGTCAAGTTTGAGAATTACCTTGGGTGGCAAGGAAGGCAAGTCGGCATAGGCTCTGGTAGCGTGCCCACTCCTAGCTGAATGGGGGGAAATCCCTCCTTCAATAAGCTAGAGACCGATTGTAAGCATATCTTTGCAATGAGACAACCAAGAGTGCAGCTGACCGCAATGGGGTGCAGGTCTCCATTGGGTTTGGTGAGCCCGAATAATTTTGCACTGAAGAATAGTGGGTGGTATAAGGGAGGACGTTCGCTGAAGAGAACTGGTTCACAAACTGAGTCAAATTCTCCAAGAGCTCGAGTCCGGCGTCACCGGCCGATAAGGAGATACCATCCTTGAGGTGTTGAGGCCGAAGGTCATCAATTCTTGCACATGAACCAGCAAGGAAGGAGGAAATCGCCTTTCTGATGTTGCGGCCGAGTGGAACAAAATCCTGAAATACCGCGATCTGTCGGCCAACATTTTCCATCCTGTGGCATTCGAGACGTTTGGTAGATTCGGATCACTAACTTCGAGATGCCTGTCTTCGTTGGCAACTCGCCTTGCAGAGGTAACTGGTGAGGCTCGTGAGGGCACTTGGCTGTTCCAGCGCATCAGCCTCACCATCAACGGCGGCAATGCTGTAAGCGTGCTGGCATATCTCAAAAGCCATTAGAAAGGTTTCCCAACGCCCCCAACTTTTCAACCCAAGGTAGTGAATCGTTTTGTTTGTTTTTTCTCTTTTTAATCTCATTTTTTCGGATCTTTTCGGTTTGAACGGCAGTTTTTAACATAATTTCTAGGTAACTAAAAAATTTTAACTTCATATACTGGTAGAATGTGTTTATAAAACATCTTTTTCTCTTGGCTTTATTGAGAAAATTCTATAGTTTGTAAGATATTTGTTGTTTTTTCTTCAATTTCAACCAATCACTGACGTCTATTGAGGTAAAAAAAACATTCTGTGCCGTATGAATATGTCCCTCGTTTAAGAAACAGATTGGGTTTCTTTACATTTGTGAAGAAAAAAAAGATACCCACCCCTAACCCTAACCCTAAAACAGATTGAAATGCAATAGATCGATACTAGGGTCATAATTATGGGTGACAATTTCATATGACACCGCTAGAAAACACTGCCGTTCAAACTTTCTTATTTTTTCTTCTTTTTAATTTTTTTTCAATTGTGTTCTCTGTTTTGTCCAGTTTTCTAGTTTGATTTTGTAAAACTGAACATTATGAAGGCAATAAAAGTTTTCCAGTACATCTCAAAAAAAAATTCTTTCATGTAAATAAGCCTTTATGTTAATTTAAGAATTTGCCAGCAAAATCTTATTTTAAAAAATGACAATGTTCTAAAAGATGTACATGTTTATGTTATACATGAAAATAAAATATTCTTCAAGTAAGCTACGACACTCTTCTAGTTTACACAGGAATTAAACTTTGCGGTACAATCTCCATTTCGGATCTTTTCGGTTTGAACGGCAGTTTTTCTATGCTTGATTTATTGGCCAAGGTAAGCCTTTAATAATTTTTTGCACTCCTTAATTATCCATGTCTACAGTTTAAAGTATATAAATGCCGTTTTTAAATACGTTTTACTCTTGTTTTGAAGTCCGACAAAAGTTAAGTTGGGAAGCAACTCTGTGGGACAAGGGAGATAATTGTGTGTGTGTGCGTGCGTGTCGTGTCGTGGGCATAATAATTATTTGAATAATGATGACGGTGAGTAGTCTTCGATTATTATAGGGGGGTTTTATGTATTGCAGTGAAAACAGGTTTAACTAAGGTTAACACTGTAATTATTATTTTTTTTTATTACACTGGAATTAAATTTTGTAGGACCTTATTAGTTTTAAAAATTACTTTTTTTTAACTTCGTAAATTTTGTGATATTCTTCGATTCTCGGGGCGTTACCATAAAGTTTTCCCCACGTCACTGGTTGAGAATGGACTGGTCAACGGCAATGAGCGTGTAGCTGACCGTTCACTGGGAACCAGCCTATGACTCAGGCATATAGACTTCGTGGCGTATACTTATGTGACTGATTCATTAGGGCAACGTGGCTGCATCAGATTTTAGGGCAACGTGGCTTGCATCAGATTTTACAAATTTAATCCCATGACATTCAGAATGCTTCGCCGAGCTATTCACTTGGAAATTGAATTTGTAAGAAGAAGGGTTGGATCCACAGCGGAGCTTGGCTCAATGCGGTGCGGTCACCGTGACTGGCTCTCAGCTTTATAGCGACTGTCAGCGCATCAGCGTTTCCCTGAGGTTTGGACCCCAATTTTGTGATCCTCTTGAATGCCGCTGTGGATCCACTGTGGGTTCTTTTAGCCTCCACCCACTGTTGTGCCGCCGTAGTACCG
The DNA here is from genome assembly GCF_006345805.1 of Octopus sinensis. Classification (NCBI taxonomy): domain Eukaryota; kingdom Metazoa; phylum Mollusca; class Cephalopoda; order Octopoda; family Octopodidae; genus Octopus; species Octopus sinensis. The sequence continues at coordinate 29,356 of NW_021837043.1, read as the reverse complement.
GCTGCCTTTCACGCCATTTAATTTAGCAAAGACCAAAGTTCCACTAAACAGAAAAACAGACAGGACGCTTATCCCTTCAGGTAAACAGCCCTGTTATATATGTCGAATAAGGTTTAGGTAGAAATTCCATACAGTATACTCATACAGTGTACTATTGACATGTAAATGGTAGAGTGGAATCACAGAAAGATTAACAGAGAGAGTAGACCACACCAACACCAGTTGTAGAGTGGTAGTGAGACACACCACACACACGGGCTACTTTCAGTTTCCATTTACCAAATCCACTCACAAAGCTTTGGTTGGCCCAAGGCCACAGTAGAAGACAGCTGCTTACCAAACGTATATATATACTTATATATATGTATGTATATATATATAAATATATATGTATATATACACTTATATGGATATGTATATATATATATGTATGCATATATATATTTATATATATGTATATATATATATATGTATATATATATATATGTGTGTATATATATATATGGTGTATATATATATATATATATATATATATATATATATATATATATATACACACACACATATATATATATATGTATACATATATATATATATATCATCATCATCGTTTAACGTCCGTTCTCCATGCTAGCATGGGTTGGACGGTTCGACCGGGGATCTGGGAAGCCAGAAGGCTGCCCCAGGCTCCAGTCTTATATGGCAATGTTTCTACAGCTGGATGCCCTTCCTAACACCAACCACTCCATGAGTGTAGTGGGTGCTTTTTACGTGCCACCTGCACTGTATATATATACATATATGTATATGTATAAACTTATATATATGTACATATATATATATGTATATTAGAAAGTTTGGGGATGATGTACAGGTATTTTGCATTAGAAGAAATGAGGTACTCAGAAATTCGGATGGTTTTATATTTACAGATATCTATTTGTATATTACATGTTTTTATACATCATATAACATATATCATATATCATATATTAGCGCTTTCGCACATTCTAGTGGGGTTTTCAAATTGAACTAAGTTCTTGGGGAAAAATTTGACCATTTCATAGTGTTATTGAGTGTGTAGTGGTGGGGAGGGATATAAGATAGTACAAGAGGGTGAGGAATGGGGAGAAAGTGAGAGAGAGCATGTGTGTGTGTGTGTGCGCGCACGTGTGTATGTGTGTTTGTGTGTTTTTGTATCTGAAGGAAGTGTTAAAGAAAAAGAAGGAAAGGAAGAAAAGGGAGAGAAGGAAGAAGAAAAAATTGCCTTGCTGGTTTCTTTTGTAGTTGCTCGGGATGTTTACTCCAAGTAGGGTCTAAGATCTTGGGGAAAAAATTTGACCATTTTATAGTGTTATTGAGTGTGTAGTAGTGGGGAGGGATATAAGATAGTACAAGAGGGTGATGAATGGGGAGAGAGTGAGAGAGAACATGTGTGTATGTGTGCATGTGTGTGTGTGTGCGTGTGTGTGTGTTTTGTATCTGAAGGAAGTGTTAAAGAAAAAGAAGGAAAGGAAGAAAAGGGAGAGAAGGAAGAAGAAAAAATTGCCTTGCTGGTTTCTTTTGTAGTTGGTCGGGATGTTTACTCCAAGTAGGGTCTAAGATCTTGGGGAAAAAATTTGACCATTTTATAGTGTTATTGAGTGTGTAGTAGTGGGGAGGGATATAAGATAGTACAAGAGGGTGATGAATGGGGAGAGAGTGAGAGAGAACATGTGTGTATGTGTGCATGTGTGTGTGTGTGCGTGTGTGTGTGTTTTGTATCTGAAGGAAGTGTTAAAGAAAAAGAAGGAAAGGAAGAAGAAAAAATTGTCTTGCTGGTTTCTTTTGTAGTTGGTCGGGATGTTTACTCCAAGTAGGGTCTAAGATCTTGGGGAAAAAATTTGACCATTTTATAGTGTTATTGAGTGTATCTGAAAGTAGTGTTAAAGAAAGAAAAGAAAGGAAGAAAAGGGAGAGAAAAAAGACCATAAATTGTATTTCCTTTTTATCATTGTCTTGTGAGAGAGAGTGCGTGTATGTGTGTGTTTGTGTTTTTGTATCTGAAAGAGGTGTTAAGGAGGAATGGTCAAGTTGTTAAAAATAACCAGTCATTGGCTTTTAGCACTGGTCAGGCCAGCTGGGGGCCAAAATGCCACTTTTGTTTATATTTTTGCATCTGTAAATGATTTTTGGTTTTTAGAAATTGGTCGTTTCAAAAAAGGATTGTCTGGATTTCTTTTTATTATTGTTTTGTGAAGGTGTGTGTGTGTGTGTGTATGTGCACACATATACGCACACACTCCATAGTTTACCCTCAAACTCAATCATAGTCTTTCTGTCTGGCTATCTGTCTATCTATCTCTCTATCTATCTGTGTCTCTGTCTATCTCTTTTACTCTTTTACTTGTTTCAGTCATTTGACTGCGGCCATGCTGGAGCACCGCCTTTAGTCGAGCAAATCGACCCCAGGACTTATTCTTTGTAAGCCCAGTACTTATTCTATCGGTCTCTTTTGCCGAACCGCTAAGTGACAGGGACGTAAACACACCAGCATCGGTTGTCAAGCAATGCTAGGGGGACAAACACAGACACACAAACATATATATATATACATACATATATACGACGGGCTTCTTTCAGTTTCTGTCTACCAAATCCACTCACAAGGCTTTGGTTGGCCAGAGGCTATAGTAGAAGACACTTGCCCAAGATGCCACGCAGTGGGACTGAACCCGGAACCATGTGGTTGGTAAGCAAGCTACTTACCACACAGCCACTCCACCTACCTATCTATATATCTTTCTGATCATCTATCTTTCCAGCCATCTACCTACCTATCCACCCACCTATCAACCAACCAACTAACCAAACAACCAACCCTGTAGTTGTAAAGTAAACTTCAACTTCCTAACCACATTGCTATAGCCATGCCTATCATAACTTAAGCATTTGCTCTCCTGAAGATTAACATTATCGGCAGCCAACTTCTTAAACCAAATTCTTCAAAGTTGATTCTGTTGTTTCTATAGAATGATTATATTACTAACTCTTGAGCAACAGATTTATCCAAACATTAAACAGTTTAAGTTAAGCAAACATTTGAATGGTATGCGAAAGCAGACCCTAAAAATGTAAATCCAAGTTTAACGTTCCCATGTTCATTACCAGATTACTAGGACAGAACAAACAATTACCAGAAAATAGTAAATGTTTGGAAATACCTATAAATATTGACAATGGAAATAAAATTGAAGACCTTCTGTACGGTGGCTGATTTTAATGTATATTCTTATATAGGCCTCCGTCACAGTGTAAATGTTGGTATTTGTGTGTATACATTCATTATACGAATTCTTCCGTGAGTATAAATGAAAGTTAGTCAACTCCTGTGTTTGTGTTTATACGTACTTTGTATTACACAAATGTAGTCAGTGGATGATGGTTTTGACAAGACCAGATGAACCTTTCCCCCTGCTACGTAAATGAATAAGCTGTATGCATATAGGTACATGCAAACATAAAAGTAGACAGCTAGTGGTGGTTACAGTTTAACAATTAAGAACCCCATTATTTGTATTCTGTGTGTGTGTGTGTGTGGTGTGTGTGTGTGTGTGCAAAATACATTGTTTCACTTTGCTCTGCGATCGCTTTCACGCCTGACACGTCGTGACACACCAATTGTTGATTTGATGGAGGGAGTGCACTAATGTGCAGCACTAGCATTTGATCACTACGAACAAGTCATCTGTGCAGATTGTCCAGCAAGAAGATGATGAACCCTAATTGGCATTTATAACGGGAGGGTCCACCTCACCACCACCACCCACTCACACGCACACACATTAAGATTTTGTTTAGGCATAGCAATACTAATGACCAGTTGTGAGAACTCAGTAATATACATACTTCAGAATAAAGCATTCGGCAAGTACTGAGCATAATGTGATATTAAATAAATGATGTGGGAGTGAATTATTGGCGTAGGAGTGGCTGTGTGGTAAGTAGCTTGCTTACCAACCACATGGTTCCGGGTTCAGTCCCACATGCATGGCACCTTGGGCAAGTGTCTTCTACGATAGCCTCAGGCCGACCAAAGCCTTGTGAGTGGATTTGGTAGACGGAAACTGAAAGAAGCCTGTCGTATATATTCATATATATATATATATATATATATATATATATGTATGTATGTATGTATATATGTATGTGTGTGTGTATGTTTGTGTGTCTGTGTTTATCCCCCCAACATTACTTGACAACCGATGCTGGTGTGTTTACGTCCCTGTAACTTAGTGGTTCGGCAAAAATGACCGATAGAATAAGTACTGGGCTTACAAAGAATAAGTCCTGGGGTCGATTTGCTCGACTAAAGGCGGTGCTCCAGCATTGCTGCAGTCAAATGGCTGAAACAAGTAAAAGAGTAAAAGAGGGAACATGACTTACATAATGTATGTAGTCTATAGCTTATGGTGTACTGAAGGACAATGCAGAAATAAGACAACTTACATTGGAGAGATGGTATGCAGCATAGGGGAGCGAATAGGTGAACATTGATGGGAGCTCAAAGAGAAGAAAAGCTCATCAGTGCTCTGCCAACATTCTCAATTAGAACATAGAGGTTAAAGTATTATCAACACATAGAAGAGACACGACACTTAGATAGATTACAGAGGCCACACACATAGAAATAGATAAAACAAGCCTCAACAGAAAAAATGAATGGAACAATAACATCCACCGCCACCACACCATGCAACACGACGACTAAAGACAGAATGGGGAAAAAAAGACACAGATACAAACAGTGTAATACACACACAAAAGACAAACCTGCATACACATATGATGAAATATTAGAACTAGAGATAAATAAGTGAACAAAAAAAACTATATAAAGAGCTTGGATACAAACACTATAATAAGCAAATCTATATACATACACACAAACACATAATACAGTAACTTCACAAACGGTCGAAACAACAACAACAACACTAACAACAACGACCACAATGGTAACAACATGACTGAACATATGAACATAGAAAGATGAGAACAATATAAAAATAAGAATGGAGAACAGCAGCAGCAAGAGGAGAGAAACATAGGTGAGGGGAGGGTCAACATACCAAGTATGGTATATTAGAGTATATATATACATACATATATATTTATATGTATGTATGTATATGTATATATATATATATATATATGTATATATATATAACGGGACGGTTTACGAAAATGAAGAAAAGACGAAAGCAGGTGGTGTACAAACAAACAAATGTATTAGTATGGCGCTCAGGAATAGAAATAGAAAGAGGCTTTTACATTTCGAGCCTACGCTCTTCAACAGAAAGATACACAGAAAAGGAACAAGGAGAGAAAAAAAATGCGTGTAGGAGCTAACGATCCAACATGGCGTTCTGATTTCAGGCCGAAGTCAGGGATCAGAGGTCAGAGGTCAGACGTTAGAAGCCAGAGGGATAGTAGGGGAGATAACAGGGTCAAGTGACTTCGCCCCAACACGACGGTGCGTGTGTGTACAAGAGAGTATGTATGTGCGTGTGAAAGAGGGCTGGTGGTCTGGACGTGTGTATGTATGTATGTGTGGGTGTGGAGATATGGGGATGGGTGTGTGGGTGGTATGTTGTGATACGATATGTGTAGGTGTAAAGATGTGGGGTTGGGTATGTGGGTGGTGTGCTGTGGGTGAGGGGAGGAGGAGGAGGGAGAGGAGAAGGAGGGGAAGGAAAGGAGGAGGAAGATATATATATATATATTATATATATATATATATATATATATATATATATATGTATGTATGTATGTATATATATATATATATATATATATATGCACACACATAGATGGATAGATATATACCTCCTTGTAACTTAGCAGTTTGGCAAAAGACACCGATAGAATAAGTACCAGAACTTTAAAAGTAAGTGGTGGGGTGCCCCAGCTTGGCCTGCTTTCCAGTGACTGAAGCAAGTAAAAGATAAGGGATATGATAGAGTTAAACCAGAAGAGAAATAATTCACATCATCCTCTTGATAACGTTGAAACATGTTTTGAAATGTTTTGAATTTGCAATGTTGTCTAAACCTGTATCAATTATTGATCTCTTTCATGCCACTGAGTCACTGGTTTTATTTATCTTTCAGAACATGTGTGACATGAAGTGTTATGCTCTACGGATTAAACCTGGCCAGGAACTGGTGTCTTCTTTAAAAACATTTGTCCAAGAAAAGCAGTTAAAAAGTGCTTTCATTGTAACTGCTGTTGGTAGTTTAACCAAAGCCCGCTTGAGGATGGCAAACAGTGTGTCGGTAAGATAATTTTGACTTTCATGATTGATATCTCATTGCTGCAACAGAGCAGTGTGACCGAGAAATGTATTTCATAATTGTGGCTTTGCATCTAATCCCACTAAGAGGGAACTTGGGTAAATGGCTTCTGCTTTAAATCTTCAGTTTGCCAAAGTGTTTTGAGTAAAATTTGATAGTCAAGAATCTGTGTGATAAGGCATGGTTGTTTGAGTGGTAGGTTTAATGCATTGCCCAGTTTAATCTTGTAGCATTCAGATAACTCTGTCCTATGTAAATCCTTTGTAATAGGATGAGAGGTCCCCGCACTGGATGGGTGCAGCTTGCATCATCATCATCATTTAACATCCGTTTTCCATGCTAGCATGGGTTGGACGGTTCGACCGGGGTCTGGGAAGCCTGGAGGCTGCACCAGGCTCCAGTCTGATCTGGCAGTGTTTCTACAGCTGGATGCCCTTCCTAACGCCAACCACTCCATGAGTGTAGTTGGTGCTTTTTATGTGCCACCGGCACAGGTGCCAGAGGAGGCTGGCAACGGCAATGATCAGTTGGTGCTTTTTACATGCCACCGGAACGGAAGCCAGTCAAAGTGGTGCTGGCATCAGCCACGTTTAGATGGTGCTTTTTACATGCCACCAGTACAGGTATCACAACTAAATTTTAATCAAAGGAAAGAGTCAAGACTTCTGATTAACTTCAATAGTATAAATATTTATTTCTTGATTCACAATATATACATTCTTCTTTCCGGGCGAATCAGCAGCCTAGGAGCTTGTTGCAGTAGTCAAGCGGAGTGATCCAAATCCTGTCCATTCAAGCATAGCAGAGATACATCACGAGGTAGCAGCTTGAGAGAGCTGCTAAAACATGACTGTCCTGTTCAGCTGGCGGCATTCAAGAGAACGATACGGGGGATTTTGCTGCTGCTAGTTTTCTGCGCATGTGTATGAGGGAACTTCCGGCAGACCTCCTGGAAGACTCCAACCCTGTGCATGCGTGCTGGAGATTTCCAAGATGGCGTCACTACACCTTATTTAATCATGCATTATCACATGGTTTTGTGAAGGTGCAATGGCCCAGTGGTTAGGGCAGTGGACTCGCAGTCATAGGATCGTGGTTTCGATTCCCAGACCGGACGTTGTGAGTGTTTATTGAGTGAAAACACCAAAAGTTCCACAAGGCTCTAGCAGGGGATGGTGGTGATCCCTGATGTACTCTTTCACCACAACTTTCTCTCACTCTTTCTTCCTGTTTCTGTTGTACCTGTATTTCAAAGGGCCAACCTTGTCACACTCTGTGTCACACTGAATCTCCCCGAGAACTACATTAAGGGTACACGTGTCTGTGGAGTGCTCAGCCACTTGCACGTTAATTTCATGAGCAGGCTGTTCCGTTGATCAGATCAACTGGAACCCTCATCGTCATAACCGACGGAGTGCCAACAATCACATGGCTTTGAGAGTTCAATGATGTGACTGTTTATTTTTAGAATGACATTGTAAGGTAGGTTTTAGAGGCCAGATTTGGCTGCTTTGAACATAAAACAGGTAAAATAGGCTGAATATGGCCAGTTTAAATGCTAAAGGGTTAACATCCTCACTCAACTCTTATGTGCTTTTAGTGGGATTAGTTGCAAGCAGTTAGGGCTAACTAGTGATTCCAAGGATAACTTCCTCTCACCGATCTTAGAGACACTGAAAAGAGTCACGGATATTACTTACTAGTCCTTCTTTCTGTTTATATCTACCAAATTCACTCACAAGAATCTGGTCGGCTTAAAGCTGTGGTAAAAGACACTTGGCTAATGTGCCATGCAATGGGACTGAATCCAGAACCACATAGTTGGGAAGCAAGCTTCATATATTTCTTTGCTGCCCACAAGGGGCTAAACATAGAGGGGACAAACAAGGACAGACAAAGGGATTAAGTCGATTACATCGACCCCCAGTGCGAAACTGGTACTTTATTTATCGACCCGAAAGGATGATAGACAAAGTCGACCTCGGCAGAATTTGAACTCAGAACGTAACAACAGACGAAATACCGCTAAGCATTTCGCCCGGCGCGCTAACGTTTCTGCCAGCTCACCACCTTCATAACCATACAGCCATGCCTAAATGTGACTAGGGTGTTAGGAAACACCTAGATTACTAGAAATAAGAGCTAAACCACTCTAATGCTGTAGTTAATGCATGTGAATGAAAACATATACACTAACAGGGATCATAGTGTAGATGCTTTCATTCATGTACATTAACTACAGCAGTTTAGCTCTTATTTCTAGCAATGTGAGTGTTTTCTAACACTCCAGTCACATTTAGTGACATTTGTAATTTTCCTTTTTGGTGAAACATTACAAACTACTGTTTATATTAATTTTACACACATACATACACACACACACATACACACACACACAAACATACACACACAACATACACACACACATACATACACACACATACATATACACACACATACACACATACACATACACACACTTACACACATACACACACACTCACACATACACACACACACATACACACACACACATACACACACACACATACACACAGACGTACACACACACGCATACACACACATACATACACACACATACACACACACATACACACACATACACACACACACACAAATACATACATACACACACACAAACACACACATACACACACACACACATGCATACACACGCATACATACACACACGCATACACACACACAAACACACACACAGACGTACATACACACTCACGCACACACACATACACACACACACATACACACACAGACATACATACACACACACACACACACACACATACACACAGAAATACACACACACACACATTTGTATAGAGAGAAAGTAGAATGAGTGTGTAATAGGGATTACAATCCGAGCTGTGTCCTCACGAAGCTCATGTGCACATTCCAGTCATCAATTGTCTGTGTGCAGATGTTCTCTTTTCATGAAGAAAACCGTACATACAGGTTGAAATTCCTGATCAAATGTATTAG
>NW_021837043.1:0-17500 GCF_006345805.1 Octopus sinensis | reverse complement strand
TCCTACAAGCAGACTGTTCCATTTATCAGATCACCTGGAACCCTCATCATCATAACCTATTTCTTTACTACCCACAAGGGGCTAAACACAGAGAGGACAAACAATGACAGGCACACGGATTAAGTCAATTATATCGACCCCAGTGCATAACTGGCAGAAACGTTAGCACACCGGGCGAAATGTGTAGCCGTATTTCGTCTGCCGTTACATTCTGAGTTCAAATTCCGCCAAGGTCGACTTTGCCTTTCATCCTTTCGGGGTCGATAAATTAAGTACCAGTTACGCACTGGGGTCGATATAATCGACTTAATCCGTTTGTCTGTCCTTGTTTGTCCTCTCTGTGTTTAGCCCCTTGTGGGTAGTAAAGAAATAGGTATTTCGTCTGCCGTTACGTTCTGAGTTCAAATTCCGCTGAGGTCGACTTAGCCTTTCATCCTTTCGGGGTCGATAAATTAAGTACCAGTTACGCACTGGGGTTGATATAATCGACTTAATCCGTTTGTCTGTCCTTGTTTGTCCTCTCTGTGTTTAGCCCCCCTTGTCAGTAGTAAAGAAACAGGTACTTAATTTATCAACCCCGAAAGGATGAAAGGCCAAGTTGACCTCGGCGGAATTTGAACTCAGAACGTAAACCAACAGTGTGCCAATAAAAATAGTGTTTAAACCTTTAGCATTCAAATTAGTCTGTTAAATGTAATCCTTATCTATTCACATTGCTTTGAATTAATGGAGATTTCGATGATGTTTGTATATTTTTAGTATGATATTGTAGGATAAGTGTGAAAAGCCAGATCTGGCCAGTTTGAAAATAAAACTAGTAGACTATTTGGACCGGATATGGCCAGTTTAAATGCTAAATACCTGTTAGTATGGTTATTACTTGGGCGGCTGTAACTTCTGAACCCAATTCAGGAGCATGTGAATGATGTCAAGAGAACATCTGCTATGAATGATATTTTTTTTTTAACATGGGGCACTTCTAAGACGACCGCCAGACACTGAAAGAAAATAAATGAACTGCAACCAAGCTCAATAAAAGGAGCCCAAGTTATTGGCTGCAATTACATACTGTATATTTCTGTGTGTGAATGCACATGGCCTAGTGGTTAGAGCAGCAGACTTGCGGTCGAGGGATCACGGGTTCAAATCTCAGACCGGGCGATGTGTATGTTTATGAGCGAAAACACCAAAGCTCCACGCGGCTCTGGCAGAAGGTAATGGCAAACTTCTGCTGACTCTTTGCCATGACTTTCTCTCACTCTTTCCTCCTGCATCTTGCAGCTCACCTGCGACGGACCAGCATCCCGTCCAGGTGGGGAACCTATACGCCAAGAAACCAGGAAACCGCCCCTTATGAGCCAGGCATGCCTCGAGAAGGAACATATTTCTGTGTGTAAGACAACCTTTAGATAAGACGAGGTCAAAGTTTGTAAAAGATTTCATAAATTTATCTCATATCTGTAGTATATGACAGCTGCTAAATTACAAAACCATTTGTGTAGAGGTTAGCTTTTGCAACACCAGGTATCTTTAGAAATATTGGTCACGTAAAGATGATGTATAAACAAATTTTTTTTTTTTTTACTTACTTTATCCTTAAAAATTAAAATAAACAAAATAACAAATCCATTTTTGTATTATGTTTTTTTCATATTTACGTTGCCTAAAAAGGAACCTGATTCTTCTTTTTTATCAAAACTTTATTGCTATCATAACATCTGCTAACAACAATATGATAATAGTGGTTCATATGACTGAAATGTTCTAATCAGTTACAGTCAGCTTGATGTATTAATAACTATTTACCTATATTTCATATAAAATCACAAACTACCTAGTCAAATGAAAGTTATGATTATTTTATACCCATAGGCGCAGGAGTGGCTGTGTGGTAAGTAGCTTGCTAACCAACCACATGGTTCCGGGTTCAGTCCCACTGCGTAGCATCTTGGGCAAATGTCTTCTGCTATAGCCTCGGGCTGACCAAAGCCTTGTGAGTGGATTTGGTAGACGGAAACTGAAAGAAGCCTGTCGTATATATGTATATATATATGTATGTATGTGTGTATATGTTTGTGTGTCTGTGTTTGTCCCTCTAGCATTGCTTAACAACCGATTCTGGTGTGTTTATATCCCCGTCACTTAGCGGTTCGGCAAAAGAGACCGATAGAATAAGTACTGGGCTTACAAAGAATAAGTCCCAGGGTCGATTTGCTCGACTAAAGGCGGTGCTCCAGCATGGCCGCAGTCAAATGACTGAAACAAGTAAAAAGAGTAAAAGAGTATGCCAATATGCAACCACCAGCAAAAAGAAGAAAATTGAAAGTTATAGCTGTAGCCAAGAGTTTGAACAATTGTGCTGTTACTAGAACATTCAATGTTACCAGGAAGTTGGTATGAGAGTGGAGAAAGAATGAGAGAAAATTAAAACAAATGAACAAGCAAAAATATGCAATGAGAAGAGGAAGCACTCATTGGCCAAAATTGGGAAATGATGTAGCAGAATGGGTACTCCAGCAGAGACACGATGTCTACATTGTAACATGAAATAGAATAAGATCTTATGCCCTAAAATGGGCTGAATCATATAAAGAAGAAAGTAAAGATTTTTAAGCAATAGTAGGCTGGTGCAATCGTTTTATGAACAGAAAAAAATCTGGTAATAAGGGAGAAAACAAAAATCGCCCAAAACCTCCCATGAGATCTCAATCAAATCGCCCAAAACCTCCCATGAGATCTCAATCACAAAGTAACCAGTTTTTACCAGTTCATCATCAAATACAGGCATCAAAAATAGATTTGAGCATTCATAGATATTCACCATTTTTGGAGGGCCTGTGTCTCCTTCAAGATGTTTTTGATAAATTGTTCAAAATCGAAATCGATCAACATCAATGGAATTTGTAGTTGTGGTACCAGTGCCGGTAGCACATAAGAGAACCATCCGAACGTGGCCGTAGCCAGCACCGCATCGACTGGCCTCCGTGCCGGTGGCATGTAAAAAGTACCATCCGACCGTGGCCGTTCGCCAGCCCCGTCTGGCACCTGTGCCAGTGGAACGTAAAAAGCACCCTCTACACTCACGGAGTGGTTGGCGTTAGGAAGGGCATCCAGCTGTAGAAACATTGCCAGATCTGACTGGCCTAGTGCAGCCTTCGGGCTTCCCAGACCCCAGTTGAACCGTCCAACCCATGCTAGCATGGAAAGCAGACACTAAACGATGATGATGATGATGATCCAATCACAGATTTCTATTCTCTGGTCTCTGTCGTCCAACATGTAACGCCTGAACTAAATGGAATTTATACAGATGGAAAACATGCAATTTTAAAATACGCTGAACCAAGTGTCTTCTGACACCAGTTTCTTGAGATGGTTTTGCTGTTGATTTTATTGAACTCTGTTCAATATGAGTAACTAAAGTAATTGCAGTTACTTTATCTGTTGTGTCTGGGGAGAGTCATTTTCTTTTTGTGCCTTATAATTCAAAACACTCACCGGTAAAATTTCCACTTGTTTCTTATTTTTATTTTCCTAAAATTTTTGTTACGTCTTGCAACCTCTTCAATAGTCTTGACTTATCTGTTGTTGTTCTTGGTCTACCACTATGTTCTCAGTCACGGACACTTCCTGTTTCCTTTTTAACAACCTTCCAACTGTTGACTGATCAATAGGCATCCTTTTGGGGTGAAGGCTATTAAACTGCAGTGCAACTAATCGATTAGAGCTTCCAAACTGTTCCACACAAGAGAATAACTTCAACACATTCGTTTATTGACAACTTCTCTGGCACACTCTTTACTCTTTTACTTGTTTCAGTCATTTGACTGTGGCCACGCTGGAGCACCGCCTTTAGTCGAGCAAATCGACCCCAGGACTTATTCTTTGTAAGCCTAGTACTTATTCTATCGGTCCCTTTCGACGAACTGCTACGTTATGGGGACATAAACACACCTATTCTATCGGTCCCTTTTGCCGAGCCGCTAAGTTACAGGGACGTAAACACACCAGGACCGGTTTTCAAGTTGTGTTGGGGGAACAAACATAGACACACAAACACACACACATATATATATATAAACATATACATATATACGATGGGCTTCTTTCAGCTTCCGTCTACCAGATCCACTCACAAGGCTTGGTCGGCCCCGAGGCTATAGCAGAAGACACTTGTCCAAGGTGCCACGCAGTGAGACTGAACCTGGAACCATGTGGTTGGTAAGCAAGCTACTTACCACACAGCCGCTCCTACAACATGTTTCTAAAATAAAAAATAATTCTCATTTTATGAACATTTATATCACATTTACTTACAAAGAATAACAAATATGAAGATATTGTGGCAAAGTGTTATTTCACTTTTGCACCACCCTCTGTGTGTGTGTGTCTGAACAGCAAATTTCTTTTGTTCTCTGTCTACACCACATTATATATATATATATATATATATGTGTGTGTGTGTGTGTGTGTGTGTGTAGAAGGTAGTAAGGTAACACACAAGTTGATATGTATAATTGTAAATATTTCCATAGTCTTTAAATAGGTAAATATTTTCATAGTCTTCAGATAGTCTGTCTGTCTCTCTGTCTCTCTCTTTCTTCATTTGTAAATGCTTAGTAGGCAGGTAGTAGTAAATTTACTACTACCTAAACATTCACAAAGGAAGAGAGAAACAGACAGACAGACTATCTGAAGACTATGGAAATATTTACAAACCATTTCAATTAATTTTTTTTTTCTCCAATTTAATTGTTTTTTTTTCTTATTTCACACTTAATTGAAAAAGTCTAAATGATAGAAACCAGTACCAAAATGTACTTGATGATAAAATTATTTTAGCATTTTCTGCTCTTTTTTTTTTTGCCTTATACATGTATGTATGTATGTATGTATGTATGTATGTATGTATGTATGTATGTATGTATGTATGTATGTATGTATGTATGTATGTATGTATGTATGGATGTATGTATGTATGTATGGATGGATGGATGGATGGTTGGATGGATCGATGGATGGATGGATCGATCGATCGATCGATCAATGGATCGATCAATCGATCCAAAGGGTGTTTACCACTCCTCTGGGACACAGGCAAGTGAACAAACCAGCAGGATTCCTTGCCACTTTACCTGTAACCAAAAAGGTGAAAATAGATTACATCAACATTAAATAAGATGTTGCACTGGCCATAGATGAGGTCGACACAAACTTGGTTGCTAGCCCTGATGGATTCCCAGTAATCCTCAAATTGAGCAAATGAACCCTTGCAAAACCACTGCAGCTTCTTTTTCAGAGCTTTTTCACAAGTGGTAAGCTCCCAGACAAACTGAAGGAATGAATGGTATGCCCTATCCATAAAGGAGGAAGCAAAGCAGATGTTAAAAATTACCTACGCAAATCAAAGATAGTAGTTTTTAATTTATATTTCAATAAAAAAAAACACCCTTTCCATATATCCATTCATATTCTAAAAATAGAATTCGAAAATATTGAAGTGTGTATAGTCATACTTTACACTTTTTCTACATCTGTGAATCACATATGGAATGCAAGATAAAATAACGGATACATATTACAAAAAATCATTATGGATTAGCGTGGAGGATTTACCAAGGATGCATATACAGACTTCAAAATTTTCGTACAGGCTTATTCTAAGAGGATGTGAGTGGCTGTGTGGTAAGTAGCTTGTTTACCAACCACATGGTTCCGGGTTCCGGCACCTTGGGCAAGTGTCTTCTACTATAGCCTCGGGCCAACAAAAGCCTTGTGAGTGGATTTGGTAGACGGAAACTGAAAGAAGCCCATCGTATATATATATATATATGTATGTGTGTGTGTGTTTGTGTGTCTGTGTTTGTCCCCCTAGCATTGCTTGACAACCGATGCTGGTATGTTTACGTCCCCGTCACTTAGCGGTTCGGCAAAAAGCGACCGATAGAATAAGTACTAGGCTTACAAAATAATAAGTCCCGGGGGGGTCGATTTGCTCAACTAAAGGCGGTGCTCCAGCATGGCCGCAGTCAAATGACTGAAACAAGTAAAAGAGTAAAGAGGATGTAAACACACCAATATGGTTATCAAATGTATCAAGTGGTGGTGGTGGCGTCCCAGCATAATCACAGTTCAATGGCTAAAAGAGTTATTTATGCAGTCTTTACACAAACATAAAACGACTATCAAAGCTGTTGATGGAATTTTGTTAACAGTGTGTAAATGGGGAGCTTGTTGGATGTTTACAGCAGAAATATAATACCAAACTCTCTCTTTCTCTTTTACTTGTTTCAGTCATTTGACTGCGGCCATGCTGGAGCACCGCATTTAATCGAGCAACTCAACCCCGGGACTTATTCTTTTGTAAGCCCAGTACTTATTCTATCGGCCTCTTTTGCCAAGCCGCTAAGTAACGGGGGACGTAAACACACCAGCATCGGTTGTCAAGCAATGCTAGGGGGACAAACACACACGCACATATATATATATATATATATACATATATACGACGGGCTTCTTTCAGTTTCCGTCTACCAAATCCACTCACAAGGCTTTAGTTGGCCCGAGGCTATAGTAGAAGACACTTGCCCAAGGTGCCACGCAGTGGGGCTCAACCCAGAACCATGTGGTTGGTAAGCAAGCTACTTACCACACAGCCACTCCTGCATATATGTGTAATATATATATATATATATAATATATATAATAACATACATATATACGACAGGCTTCTTTCAGTTTCCGTCTACCAAATCCACTCACAGGCTTTGGTCGGCCCGCGGCTATAGTAGAAGACACTTGCCCAAGGTGCCACGCAGTGGGACTGACCCGGAACCATGTGGTTGTTAAGCAAGCTACTTACCACACAGCCACTCTGCTATATATATATATATATACATATATACGACGGCTTCTTTCAGTTTCCGTCTACCAAATCCACCCACAAGGCTTTGGTCGGCCCGCGGCTATAGTAGAAGAACACTTGCCCAAGTGCCACGCAGTGGGACTGAACCCGGAACCATTGGTTGTTAAGCAAGCTACTTACCACACAGCCACTCTCTGCTATATATATATATATATACATATATACGACGGGCTTCTTTCAGTTTCCGTCTACCAAATCCACCCACAGGCTTTGGTCGGCCCGCGGCTATAGTAGAAGACACTTGCCCAAGTGCCACGCAGTGGGGCTCAACCCGGAACCATGTGGTTGGTAAGCAAGCTACTTACCACACAGCCACTCCTGCGTATATGTGTATATATATATATATATATATATATATATTATATAACATATATACGACAGCTTCTTTCAGTTTCCGTCTACCAAATCCACTCACAGGCTTTGGTCGGCCCGAGGCTATAGTAGAAGACACTTGCCCAGGTGCCACGCAGTGGGACTGAACCCGGAACCATGTGGTTGTGGTAAGCAAGCTACTTACCACACAGCCACACCTGCGTATAATATATAATAAATATATATATATATAGTATATATATAATATCTAATATATATATATTATATATATATATATCATATTATATATATATATATATATATATATGTTTTATTATATATTATATATATATATATATACGACAGGCTTCTTTCAGTTTCCGTCTACCAAATCCACCCACAAGGCTTTGGTCGGCCCGAGGCTATAGTAGAAGACACTTGCCCAAGGCGCCACGCAGTGGGACTGAACCCGGAACCATGTGGTTTGCAAGCAAGCTACTTACCACACAGCCACTCCTTGATGGAATTTTGTTAACCGTGTGTAAATGGGGAGTGAGTTTGTTAGATGTTTACAGCAGAAATATAATACCAAACAGGACTTTTTTCAGAGAAATATCTGCAAGTATTTCTTAGCAAAGCTATACTTCCTGTTTAGCCTTGATCTACATTATCAGAATTAGATCAACACTTTAGCTGCAGCAGGAACTGTGATGCAAACCAATCTTCTGGCAGGGGTGTAAAGATGGAAAGCAGTGGGGCAATGGGTGTTGGGATATCAACAGTATTGAGATGTACGTATATGAGTGTATATGTATATGTATATGCATATATACATACATTCACACACACATATATATGCATGTACATATGTATGTATATACTGTGTGTGTATGCGTGTGAATTACATATATACACACATATATATACAGATAGATAGATAAATAGATTGATAGCTATACATACATCTATCTTTGTATGTATGTGTGTGTGTGTAGTTTAGGACGATCAGTAAGTTTTCGTAACAGGACTCAGAATTTCAAATGCCGGAGCTAAGAGCTACAATGCATTCTCATTGGCTATCGTCACACAGATATACTCTTTTACTCTTTTACTTGTTTCAGTCATTTGACTGCGGCCATGCTGGAGCACCACCCTTAATCGAGCAACTCGACCCCGGACTTATTCATCGTACCCCAGTACTTGTTCTATCGGTCTCTTTTGCCGAACCGCTAAGTGACGGGGACATAAACACACCAGCATCGGTGTCAAGCAATGCTAGGGGGACAAATACACACGCACATATATATACATATATACGACGGGCTTCTTTCAGTTTCCGTCTACCAAATCCACTCACAAGGCTTTGGTTGGCCCAAGGCTATAGTAGAAGACACTTGCCCAAGGTGCCACGCAGTGGGACTGAACCCGGAACCATGTCGTTGGTAAGCAAACTATTTACCACACAGCCACTCCTACGCCTATGATATATATATATATATATATATATACATGTTACATAACAATAAATCTTTCACACATTCTCCACCCCCACTCCCGACTCCTGACTCTTTAGCAATACCCTGCCAGGCACCTGTCACCATTTATCTTCTCTTCTTTACTCTGCCATCCCATCTATGCCCTGATCCTCATTCTTTGCACGTATACCCTGGCACTTGCTGCCATCTCCATCATGCCCTTGCTATCTCCTACTCTCTTTCTCCTACTCTCTTTCTCCTCCTCCCCTTGCTCTCCCCTCTGGCTAGGTAACCATGTATCTCCTTTACAGCAGCACACCTCTTTCTTGTTAACTCCCAATCTCTCTCAAGGTAATTGTTTCTGCCCCATTCTTATTAACTCTCACTCACTTTCTCTCCCTCTCTTCCTCTCTCTCTCCCCTCTCTCTGTCTCTCTCTCACTCTCTCTCTCTCTCTCTCTCGCTCTCTCTCTCTCTCTCTCTCTCTCCACTCCTCTTTCCTGCTCTCTGGCTGGGTAATCATAGACTTCCTCTATAGCAAGACATCTGATTCTACCTCTCTATCACACTCTAATCTTTCATCTTCTGACACAAGACCCCACCTCCTCCAAAGCTACCTCCCCTCTCAAAGACCCTTTGTCTTGCAAAGTCACTTGGTGACCCTACAAGTACTGGTGTCACTTAAAAAGCACCCAGTCCACACTGTAAAGTGGTTGCATTTGGAAGGGCATCCAGCTGTAAAAGCATGCCAAAACAGACACAGAAGCATGGCACAAGCTCCTGTCAAATCATCCAACCCATGCCAGCATGGTGAAGGAAGACATTAAACAATGATGATGTTGATGCTGATGATATATAGATATTTTTCGTTTTGGGATTTGGTTTGCAAGATTCTTTATATGAGTTCGTGTGTTGAAGCATATTCTGTTGTGTCTGGGGAGAGTCATTTTCTTTTTGTGCCTCATAATTTAACACACTCATCGGTAAAATTTCCACTTATTTCTTATTGAAAAGGTTGCAATGATGCAACGAAAATTTTAGGAAAATAAAAATAAGAAATAAGTGGAAATTTTACTGGTGAGTGTGTTAAATTATAAGGCACAAAAAGAAAATGACACTCCCCAGACACAACAATATATATATATATATATATATATATATATATTATATATATATATAGGTGCAGGAGTGTTGTGTGGTAAGTAGCTTGCTAACCAACCACATGGTTCCGGGTTCAGTCCCACTGCGTGGCATCTTGGGCGTGTCTTCTGCTATAAGCCCCAGGCCGACCAATGCCTTGTGAGTGGATTTGGTAGACGGAAACTGAAAGAAGCCTGTCGTATATAGTATATATATATGTGTGTCTGTGTGTTGTTTTGTGTATGTCTCCCTAGCATTGCTTGACAACCGATGCTGGTGTGTTTTCGTCCCTGTCACTTAGCAGTTCAGCAAAAAGAGACCGATAGAATAAGTACTGGGCTTACAAAGAATAAGTCCCAGGGTCGATTTGCTTGACTAAAAGGCAGTGCTCCAGCATGGCCGCAGTCAAATGACTGAAACAAGTAAAAAGAAAAAGAGAAAAAAGATATATATATAAACAATTGCAGCGTGGAAGGTGTGTTTGTAAGCCATTTAAGAAACACACAAAAGCCGTTCGATTCACTCACTTCACTTTAAGTTTAATTTGTCAAATATTTTCGTCGCTTTAAGACACGACCTGTTCACTGACAAAAATCCGTGCTGCATCTCAGTGAACAGGTCGCGGTCTTAAAGCGACGAAAATATTTTGACAAATTAAACTTAAATGTTGAAGTGAATCGAACGGCTTTTGTGTGTTTCTTAAATGGCTTACAAACACCTTCCACGCTGCAATTGTTTCCGTTTCAGCACATGATCTCAGATCAAATCACTTGCTATGCAAGTACATCTCCGTATATATATATATATATATATATATTGTCCTGTTTTTACCATTATTGTTTTTTGTATTTTATATTCGTGTGGCATCGTCCGTTTTTCTGTCCCTGTTTCGTATACATTCGATCCTTCTTCCAAGAAATCTAATGCTCGTAGCTTAGTTTTTCTTTGGGGCTGGCCGGATCGGAGCGATCTCAAGATTAATCAGCCGAAATTCTAGGATGATCCGGTTCTTGACTGAAGATTGAAGGCTTCGAATGTCCCATCCGTGTTTTTTGTATCGTCTTCTAAATGTTTTACGTTCTTGTCCCAGTTTATATTTTTCTACATATAATATATATATATATATATATATATATATAATACATGAACAGATCCTACTTTCAGAAATAAAAGAATTACAAGGAAGTATCGCAATGCATGATGTGAATTACTTTCTTTATCAAATATGCACAAACTAAAACGTTTGCAAGTTTTAGTATAAAATGAAAAACAATCCTTATGTGCCTGCTTCTCATGTTGATGTAAATTAACTGATGTAAGTCTGAAAGCCTGCTTAAAACAGTAAGTGTTTTGTGACATAAAAGAGTGGTGTTGATGTGGGGATTATAGTGTAACATTAAGAAATAAGTAAACTTTGGTGTTACCGTTTAGCAACATTGAAAAATAACTTCTTCTTCTTCTTCTTCTTCTGCATCATCGCCTTCTTCTTCTTCTTCTTCTTCTTCTTCTTCTTCTTCTTCTTATTCTTCCTTCTTCTTCTTCTTCTTCTTCTTTTTCTTCTTCTTCTTCTTCTTCTTCTTCTTCTTCTTCTTCTCTTCTTCCGTTTCCAAGCAGAAATTTTATCCAAGTCCGTCGGGAGGTCAATGGCAGATACGAGATAGCTTCAAGAATGAGGTGAACAGGATCTAATTCTTGGGAAAGGGAGTGATAAATTGTGGCACAGAAAGGGTGATCAGTAGAAAATAAGTGTGGTGGTGGTGGTGGTGGGGAGATTGCAAATAACAAATGGGCATCAAAAGTAATTGGTTCCCAGGAGTGAGAGACACACACAGATAGATAGATAGATAGATAGATAGATAGATAGATAGATAGATAGATAGATAGATAGATAGATAGATAGATAGATAGATAGATAGATAAATAAATAGACAGACAGACAGATAGATAGATAGATAGATAGATAGAGAGAGAGAGAGAGTTAACTGATGACTCAGAAAGGGGATGAAATATGTAGTTCTGTTCCCATTTAATTACAGTTGCAGAATAATGCATTAATGAGAAATGTGATGGGAGAAATGAATGCTAGAAAATTGAGAAGATGGAGAAGACTTAACCTTAACCAACAAATTTGGTGCCGGTCCATTTAGGTGTAGAAACATAACTATAATGCTTTTAGGACCTCAGTTTTACATGACAGATCTATCTTCTAGAGTGCAGTGTATTACTGTCAATCACATCAGTGCTTTGATACCTCCTCTATAAGGCTCAACATCTTGAGATCAGCCTTCAATACTTTGCGCCATGTCTTCCTGAGTCTCCTTTCACAAATTCCATCCACCTTAAGTGACTAGCAAGTCTTTATACAGCTGTCCATAGTAATAAAATGAGCAAGAAAATTCTCTTCATCGGCTTCAAACAGTTCCAGTTTGCTCGTGGACAAAATGCACCTGGTGCGTTTCCGTTCAGGAGTCAAAAGGCAAGGGACCCACCTAGCGGAAACCTTTGAGAACCCAAGTTCTTTTGTCACAATGTTGTCTGCTTTTTCATTTGAGATGTCCAGTCTCTCAGCTATCTGGCAACATGATATTTGACGATCTTGCATTATTATACCAAGAGCAAGGTCAATGTTGTCCTCAATGGTTGCAGTTGGAGGCCTCCCTGGTGTGGGATCATCTTCTACACTCTCCCTATCACACTGGAATTCATTTACCCAGCGTTTGACTGTTGCATATGAAGTAGCATTGTCTGTTAAGGTTCTCACCATATCTTCATGGATTTAAATATCAGAATCATGAAAATGAGCATGAATACTCCGAAAAGACTGTACTTACCAGAAGAAATTGTTTCAGCTACCTAGCAGCCCTGTTTCTAGGTTAGGCTCAAAAATTTTCATACACCCCTCGTACATCACCAATGCTCATGTACACAGACACTACACATGTAGTAGAGCATGCTTGCTTCATTTCTTTCTAGTTTTCACAAGATCCCTGCATTCAAGGCCCATATCGCACTACCATGTAGCCTTGCTATCCATACACAATCATCATAGTTTGCCTTTCCCTCTGAAAGAAACCTTTTGTTACCAACGGAAGTAATAACTCTCTGAACTCTCTCCACCCTGTTCTTATACTAGCAACTACACTCTCAGTACATCCTCCTCCTCTGCTAACCAGGTCTCCTAGATAACATTAAAAGTATCTACTATCTCTAGGGAGCCGTCTGGATATTAAAAAAATTCTATATCTCATGTGTTCTTAATGTTTATTGTATCTGTGCATTTGCCACATACAAGGATATTTTCACTGTTAACTTGCCTCTTGTATCCAGAGTAACACACCTCTTGTGTGTTCATAGTTTGCCCTGAATTCACTGTATGAAATTTCTACCTACACATTTTCTACACTCAAAGCAAGACCATTCTCCAGAAGGTTGTAGTGTTCTAATTATTTTCCTGATTACTAAAACTTCAGTCTTTGCTAAGTTAACATTAAGGCTTTTCATTCCAGATTTTGCTTCCATGCCTGGAATTTCTTTTCTAATTCTACAACAGATTCAGCAATAAGACTAAGGTAATGAGCATATTGTAATTCCCATGGGCAACCTGTTTTAAACTCCTCTGTTATGGCCTGGAAAAGTACGATGAATAGAAGAGGACTGAGAACCAATCTCTAGTGAACTCCTACCTATATTCTAAATTCATTGCTGTACTTGTTACTAATCAATTTTACTGACAGCACCTCTCTATGTCACTTGTATGAGTCTCATAAACCATTCATTTACTCCTAGTTTCCTCAATGAGCAGCAGATCACAGAGTGAGGAACTCTGTTGAACGCTTTCTCTAGTCAACAAATGTTAAGTATAATTGGCTTACTTTCAGTTAAATACTTCTACAGTTGCTTTACTATGTAAAGGGTAGCAGTAGTATTCTCTGGCACAAAATCAAATTGCATCTAACGTAAGCTATACTTGGCGCAACAGTTTAATCAAACCACTGATAGCTCTATATAATTGCTTCTCTGTTAGACATCTCCTTTACCTTTGAAACGGTTGACGATAATGCTGCAATGCTTACCTTGCTGCACAACTTGATTGACTTAACAAATGGCTACACAGTATATCACCAGATATTTTATGCATCTCAGCAGAAATTGCTCAAAATCAGAGGCATTCTTTGCTTTCATATTCTGAAATGTTTTATCTATCACAATGCTGTCTACAAGAATAGCTGCCTTCTTTGGGGGCCACATTGGGATAACTCTCTCCCTCTCTCTCTCTCTCTCTCTCTCTCTCTCTCTCTCTCTCTCTCTCTCTCTCTCTCCTCTCTTCCTCTCTCTCTCCCCCTCTCTCTCTCTCTCTCTCCCCCCCCTCTCTCTCTCCTGCTCTCTGGCTGGATAATATCATAGACTTCCTCTACAGCAAGACATCTGTTTCTACCTCTCTGTCACACTCTAATCTTTCATCATCTGACACAAGACCCCCCCCTTCTCCAAAGCTCCCTCCCCTCTCAAAGACCCTTTGTCTTGCAAAGTCACTTGCTGACCCTACCAGTGCTGGTGTCACTTAAAAAGCACCCAGTCCACACTGTAAAGTGGTTTTCATTTGGAAGGGCATCCAGCTAATAATAAAAACCACACCAAAGCTGACCTTGCCTGTGTGAGTACCAAGTAAGAAGCTCTCAGTCCACTCTACAGAACGGTTGGTATCAGGAAGGGCATATTCAGTCGGCACATTTATTATATTTCTTTATTGCCCACAAGGGGCTAAACATAGAGGGGAGGACACTAGGAGTAAATGAATGGTTTATGAGACTCATACAAGTGACATAGAGAGGTGCTGTCAGTAAATTGATTTAGTAACAAGTACAGCAATTAATTTAGTATATAGGTAGGAGTTCACTAGAGATTGGTTCTCAGTCCTCTTCTAATCATCGGCACATTTATTAGCCTTTCATCATAGCACTTCCAAGTCTCTTTCTTTTCATAAGCACTAAGTGAAAACATGTTATTATCCATCCATACACACTTCTCATGCACAACACCTTGATACCCTCTAATACACTATCTCGTAATCTGGAACACTTCGTGCCTCTAATCCTCATGTTATCAAACGTTCACAAACCTCCTACAATCTGCTTCACCCTTGCCAAGTAAACTATCTGATATAGTTTCTCTTCTAAATACCTGATATAGTTCTCCGTTGCTTCAATTCTTCTAATCTTTTCAACAGTGTTTCCCAACTTTTTTTATCCTTGTATAACCCTTAAAATAAATTACATGGCTCAAGGAACCCCTGCACACAAAAATATATATATATATATACCACATCTTTCTCAATTTTTTCATCATAGTTCACATGGTAAATATATATATATATATATCACGGGATCACGTGACCGACCAGTCCATCAGATGTAGTTACATATCGCTGGTCACAATGCGTTCGCATTGTTTTAGTCTTCAAATGACGCCACCCCGCTGGCTAAGCGAGCAGACCAACAGAAGAAAGAGTGGCAGAAAGAGTGGTGAAAGAGTACAGCAGGGATCACCACCCCCTGCCGGAGCCTCGTGGAGCTTTTAGGTCTGTGTGTGTGTTGTGTTGTATTTGTCCCCCATTAGCATTTGACAACCAGTGTTGGTTTGTTTACATCCCTGTAACTTAGCAGTTCTGCTGAAGAGACTGGTAGATTAAGTACCAGGCTTCAAAACAATATATGCGTGCCAGAATCAATTTGTTTAGCTGAACCAAATTACTGAAACAAGTAAAAGATTTAAAAAACCTACATAGACCTGAATTATCTACTTATGGGATCTCTTCCTTTAGGTAGTCTGTTCTTTAAAAACATAATAACTATATTTCCTGTCTAGGAAATGACATTTGAAAAACATTTCAAACAACTTTCTGATATAATGCTACATTGTTCTTAAGCAGGATGTAGTTGGATGTCATCAATTGGGATAAAACAACACCAACAGTTCTCATTTTTCTTTTTGTTCTCATCTTCTGTTGTGAATGACACTGGTCAACAAAATAAAACTTTTATTTTCTAACATAAAATCTTAGAGCCGCGTCAGACTAATTTTCGGATGCTGATTCCAAAACTGACCTCAGATTTGCTCTATCAAATCACATTTTTGTGTCATCGGTATATATCTTTATTTACCTGGAGCCTACCAAAAATTAACTTTACACCACTGTTTGCAAGAATTTTTGTTTGATTGTCATGCTAATTTTGAATAATATGTTCAAGCTGAGTCTTTTCAGGTGTGAGCTGAGCCACTATGATCTAATTATGGATACAACATCAAAAAGAAGGATGTACTGTAATGACCCTGATATTTTCTGTTACACCTGTGGAAACTTCATTCCACAGGTTCAAAGGTGTACCACTAATAATTTTGTCTCTGTGCCGGTGGCACATAAAAAGCACTATCCGAATCGTAGCCGATGCCAGCGCCGCCTTGATTGGCTTCTGTGCCGGTGGCACATAAAAAGCACCATCCGAATCGTGGCCGATGCCAGCGCTACCTTGACTGGCTTCCGTGCCATTGGCATGTAAAATGCACCAATCTGATCGTGGCAGTTGCCAGCCTCGCCTGGCACCTGTGCAGGTGGCACGTAAAATGTACCCACTACACTCACAGAGTGGTTGGCGTTAGGAAGGGCATCCAGCTGTAGAAACACTGCCAGATCAGACTGGAGCCTGGTGCAGCCTTCTGGCTTCCCAGATCCCCGGTCGAACCGTCCAACCCATGCTAGCATGGAGAACGGACGTTAAACGATGATGATGATGATGATGATGATTTGTAGCTTGGAGACCAGGACAAAAC
Organism: Octopus sinensis; assembly: GCF_006345805.1. Taxonomy (NCBI): domain Eukaryota; kingdom Metazoa; phylum Mollusca; class Cephalopoda; order Octopoda; family Octopodidae; genus Octopus; species Octopus sinensis. Next base: position 821 of record NW_021837043.1, on the reverse strand, counting down.
TTGGGCTCCCCACAAAGTTTGCAAAACCTGTGTTGAAACTTGGTGTAATGAAGGAATTCATCAAAGCTCTTGATCACAGTGGAGACTGCTTTACACATAAAAAGCACCATTCGAGCGTGATCATTACCAGCGTTGCCTTACTGACACTTGTGCTGGTGACATGTGAAAAAACATTCAAGCAAGATTGTTGCCAGTGCCGCTGGACTGGCTCCTGTGCAAGTGGCATGTAAAAAACACCATTTGAGCATGGCCGTTGCCAGTACTGCCTGACTGGCCCTCGTGCCAGTGGCATGTAAAAGCACCCACTACACTCTCGGAGTGGTTGGTGTTAGGAAGGGCATCCAGCCGTAGAAACTCTGCCAGATCAAGATTGGAGCCTGGTGCAGCCATCTGGTTTGCCAGTCCTCAGTCAAACCGTCCAACCCATGCTAGCATCAGTTGTCAAGCGATGTTGGGGGGGGGGCACAAACACAGACACACACATACGTATATATATATATATAATATATATATACGACGGGCTTCTTTCAGTTTCCGTCTACCAAATCCACTCACAAGGCATTGGTCGGCCCAAGGCTATAGTAGAAGACACTTGCCCAAGGTGCCCCGCAGTGGGACTGAACCCAGAACCATGTTGTTGGTAAGCAAGCTACTTACCACACAGCCACTCCTGCGCCTATATGTTTAAAATTCTTAATTTTCATGCCTCACATTCTCTGCTACCACTAGAGAAAAATTACAGTCAAATGTAAAAGAAGCTCTTGCAATTATTTCTGCCATGAAAACATTTCTTAGATTCTTACACAGTAGAAGGGTTCGAC
>NW_021837042.1:55000-65000 GCF_006345805.1 Octopus sinensis | reverse complement strand
CGATGACCATGGTGGTGGTGGTTTTGAGGATGGTGTTTGTGGTGATGATTGATGATGATGATGATGATGACGACAACGACGACGCAACAACGGTGATGGTATTGTTGGTGGTAGTGTAGTGGTGGTGGTGGTGGTGGTGGTCATGGATGGTGATGATGATGATGACGATGAGGATAATGATTTCTAACATTGATCCAGTGTAGAATGTTGGTGGACAGCCAGATTAAACAATAACTCAAATAGCTTATGTTGCTGTTGTTGTTAAACTTCAGATCGCTTCTGATCGAACAGGTCTATGATAAATAAAAGTATTCCAAAAGTGACCAATCCACTTGAATTTCTGTTTTTGCTTCTTCCCCCCCCCCCCGCATAGAATATCTAGGATCACAATCACCAATATGACTGTTGGCTGTTATTTAGCTTCAGGTCAACCCAGTAGTGTAGCGGGGGCGGGGATGGTCACAGGAACGGTCCAGCCGTCTCTTTTATAGGGGCAGCACTTTTGGATTCCGCTGCGTAAACCTATACTTTTATCATCATCATCATCATCATCATCATCTCCATCATCCTCATCCTCTTCATCATCATCATCATCATCATCCTCATCCTCATCCTCATCCTCATCCTCATCCTCATCATCATCATCATCTTCATCATCATCATCATCTCCATCATCCTCATCCTCATCCTCCTCCTCATCATCATCATCTCCATCATCCTCTTCTTCATCATCATCATCATCTCCATCATCATCATCATCATCATCATCATCATCATCGTCGTCGTCGTCGTCGTCGTCGTCATCATCAACCCATGGACATTACGGTCTCGACTCTTAGGACTCGTGATACCGGTTACCCCCGTTTTCATGCCGTATAAGTGAACGGAATCACAATCTCTCACCTTAACGGGATCACCCCCTCCCCTCCACCTTAACGAGACGCCCGTCCGCTGCAGGTGCACAGTTTTGAAGGGAGGGGGGTCAAATCGATTATTTCGATCTCAGCACTTCACTGGCACGTTATATTTCATCTACTCCGAAAAGGACGAAAGGGAAAGACGACTTCGATGGGATTTGAACTCGGAACGCAAGGCTCTTGAAGAAATGCCATTAAGCATTTTGTCCGACATACTAAGAATTTTTTCCCAGCTCGCCATCTTCGTCTATTTTATTGGCAGATTCTATTTCACGTTTATTGCAATGTATCTCGTAACAATGCATTTTCTTCTAGAGTCAACAGCGCTGTAATTGTGGAACATTGCTCAAGGATTCGGGTTAGTAGAAGCATCTTACATTGTAGATAGACATTCGGCTGCTGACTTAGATTTCATCTCATGAAATTCACGCTCTGTTAGCAGCTTTTATATAATTCCCATTGTCTTCTGTTCTTCTCGACAAACATTTTCCATGTTGCTGTTGGCCAAATCTGAAAAGTGTAGAGACCTACAATAAATGTTTCGTTTATTTTATTTTACTCTCTTACTCTTTTACTTGTTTCAGTCATTTGACTGCGGCCATGCTGGAGCGCCGCCTTTAGTCGAGCAAATCGACCCCATGACTTATTTTTTTGTAAGCCTAGTACTTATTCTATCGGTCTCTTTTAGCCGAACCGCTAAGTTACGGGGACGTAAACACACCAGCATCGGTTGTCAAGCGATGTTGGTGAGACAAACACAGACACACAGACATATGCACAAACACACATATATGTACATATACATATATACGACGGGATTCTTTCAGTTTCCGTCTACCAAATCCACTCACAAGGCTTCGGTGGGCCCGAGGCTATAGTAGAAGACACTTGCCCAAGGTTCCACGTAGTGGGACTGAACCCAGAACCATGTGGTTGCTAAGCAAGCTACTTACCACAAAGCCACTCCTATTTATATAGTTATATGTTCGTTGCATAATACATCTGGGTCTACATTATCAATTACAGGTTAAATCTGAGGATTTTTATGCTTCCTCTTTTTTTTTCAGATAAGCAGCTTGATTCGTTGGTGAACAGTCAACGGCGTTGAAGAGCATAAAGTTATAGTTGAGAAGAAAAATTTAACTGATATGGAAGACCGGAAACCATCTGAATATTGGAAAAGTGTTGCCTGTATCTGGAGGATTCGCGCCGGGTATCAAATATCTATTTCTTTACTACCTACAAGGGGCTAAACACAGAGAGGACAAACAAGGACAGACAAACGGATGAAGTCGATCAGATCGACCCCAGTGAGTAACTGGTACTTATTTAATCGACCCTGAAAGGAGGAAAGGCAAAGTCGACCTCGGCGGAATTTGAACTCAGAACGTAGCGTCAGACGAAATACTGCTAAGCATTTCGCCCGGCGTGCTGACGTTTCTGCCAGCTCGCCGCCTTCGCGGGTATCAAATACTGCCATCATGACTACTGCTCAATGGACTGTGAACACTGTAAAACTATAAGACGTGACATGGTCGGCTGCAATGAAGACTACGAAACCGTGGCCAGCAGGTGTTTCTGACTGCATCCACCTGCCGGAATTCATTCAATAGCTGACGAACAGGGCCTTACGCTCATTTCAGATGGCTAAGTGAAATTGCTAGGCAATATGGTCAAACCCTGGCTGGAGAATGTTGCTGTTGGAAGGCCATATGTGTAGGAGCAGGATTCGATTCCCAGCCACAACTCCAGAAAATGTCAGAGATGGTTGTCGAAAACTTTCTATGACTTCACCAGCTACAATTTCTGGCTTCTTAATTGCTCCGATTATAATTCCATAGATTACTATGTGTGGGGGGATTTGAGAAAGACATCACTTGCTCTGTCAGCAAGAAGGCTAATCTGGTGTCCAAGATCAAGTTTTTCAGAGATCTTCCCAGGGACACAGTGAGGGGCACATGTGCCAGGTGTCGGAACCGCTTTCAGGCCGTGGTGAAAGCTAAGAGCGGCTACTTTCAATAAACTGTTATCTCCCAACCATAATCTGGTTGATATTTTTTGATTTTCTAAAATACTTTTATTTCTGGTTGGGACATTGTGTTTCCTTTTCCTTCTGTGCAAATTGTCGAATTTAGCACAAACACTCTGTATGTTCTCATTTTAAGTCGGTAAGATGTGATATGAGAGAAATATGACAACCATTTCTGGCAAGGCAATCAACTCACACTTCTCGTTAATTTAATAGGTAAGAAAACTAAATTTTCGTCAAACCGATAGCAAATATATTTCTGTTGTAATGCGTTCTTTTTATCTCATGAAACTAGGGATATATATTTGAGTGACAGCTACTTTTGCATTGAGTTCACCCATGGATGGTGAGCAGTTTACCTTTTTCTATGTATTTTATTTGACGTTGTGACGTTACGGAGATATACTTGCAGAGCGAGTGATTTGATCTGAGATTGTGTACTGAAACTAAAACGACTGTAGCGTGGAAGACACAAGTCAGCCATTCAGAATCACACAAATATCGCAGGGTGCCGGTGTAGTATGGGATCTACATACATGTTTCTTATTTCTTTACTACCCACAAGGGGCTAAGCATAGAGGGAACAAGCAAGGACAGACAAACGGATTAAGCTGATTACATCGACCCCAGTGCGTAACTGGTACTAAACTTAACGACCCCGAAAGGATGAAAGGCAAAGTCGACCTCGGCGGAATTTGAACTCAGAACATAACGGCAGACGAAATACCGCTCAGCATTTCGCCCTGCGTGCTAACGTTTCTGCCAGCTCGCCGCCTTTCATATCTACATACAGGTTTCCGGTATAGCTTGTGATCTAACCCGACTTTTTGATCTACATTTAAAATTCATCTATTTACTCGACTTCCGCTTGGTTCGGTATGTAAACCAAAAAACACTTTTATGATTTAAACACTTTTAGTCCTGGGCCCATTAAAAGAAGTCGTGATGAGAGCAAAAGAATTTTACACACAGGTTATTCGAGATGAAGAAGCTGCAACAGAATTTCTCCGGCGCTATTAATTCCTTGATGAACATTGTTTCTAGTATGAAATAAAAATCAATAAAAAATTTTCTTTTTCTTTTTTTTTAAATGTTTAACTCACTCCTCTAATTACAATTGCAAATTTATAACAAAATTTTGAATGGAGATCACAAGCTAGTCTAGATTTAAGTTGCCTTAGATCACAATTGCATGTAGAACACAACGGCATTACATCACCACGGCATTAGATCACAACGGCATTAGATCAGAACTGCATGTAGATCACAATGGCGAGTAGATCTCATATTACACCGGCACTGATTGCAGGGTTATATATTTACAGTTGAGTGGATTGGAAATGAAATGAAGTGTTTTTATCAAATCCCACAACACAGCATCCGGCCCGGGAATCGAGACCACGATCTTGTAAGCGTCAGTGCTACACCCCAACAACCAGACCGCGTGCATTCGCTAGTATTTTCGAGATAGTAAAATCGTTGGCACACCGGGCAAGAATGCTTAGCAGCATTTCGTCCGTCTTAACGTTCTGAGTTTAAATATCTGCCGAGGTTAACTGTGCCTTTCATCCTTCAGGGGTCAATAAAATAAGTACCGTTATGCACCGGTATCCGATGTAATCAACTGCGCACTCCTCCGAACTTGTTCACATGTTCCAAACTTTTCTCCTCTAGGGAGTGGGGGCCAGTCGATTAGATCGACCCCAGTATGCAACGGTTACGTAATTTTTTGACCCGGAAAGGATGAAAGACAAAGTTGAACTCGGCGGAATGTGAACTCAGAACGTAAAGACAGACGAAATACCTAATTCTTTACTACCCACAAGGGGCTAAACACACAGGGGACAAACAAGGACAGACAAACGGATTAAGTCGATCAGATCGACCCCAGTGCGTAACTGGTACTTATTTAATCGATCCCGAAAGGATGAAAGGCAAAGTCGACCTCGGCGGAATTTGAACTCAGAACGTAGCAGACGAAATGCCGCTAAGCATTTCGCCCGGGGTGCTAACCCTTCTGCCAGCTCGCCGCCTTGGGCCTTGTTCCAAACTGTAAAACCAATATTCATCGAGCACCAAGGCGACAAACTAGTAGAACCGTTAACAAGCCGAGCAAGATCCTTAGCGGCATTTCGTCCGTCCTTACGTTCTAAGTTCAAATTCCGCCGAGGTTGACTTTGTCTTTTGTCCTTTCGGTCAATTAAAAAAAAAATTACCGGCTGAACACTGAGGTCAATATAATCGACTCCCCTTCTCCCTCCTCCCAAATTACCAAAATGTGAAACCAATATTTATCTGGCATTTATTCCTTTCCTTCCTTTTACTCAGATCATCTAACGGCCATTTCATATAAATGATTTCGACGTGGTGAAAAGCGACACATCAAGTATTCGAGAGTTCAGTATCCTGTTCAATGTAAACCATCAACCATCCGTGCTGTGTTATATATATATTCACACGGTCACCGTGATACTTTGGAGTTTGGTAACAAATAAGAGAAACCTTGACTGCTGTATTGATATCAGAACTTTGAAATGCCTTACGTGTTACGAGATCTGTCGAAACTGTTTTGAAGAATGTCTGATTTAATTCGTTATTTTGACAACATTACTGTAAATAGAGATCTTGGAGAACTCAGTACAGAATCAATGACCTTTGTACGGAGACAAGAAGGACGACAGTGGCGAGTGGAACGGTTCGGTTGTTTTGGTTGGTTGTATTATTTATTGTTATTGAAAAAGAAGTTTTTGTTGAGAGGTTGTTGGTGCAAGTGGAAAGTCAACAAAAATGATTTTTTTTTAAGAAACGTGAAGGTAGAAGGTTGGCGGCGGCGGCGGCGGCGGCGCGGGATGGCTGTGGTGATGGTCATGTGGTAGCAGAGGTAACGGTGGTGGCGATAGAAGTTGTTGTCGCGGAGGTCATGGAGATCGTGACAGTAGTGGTGGCAGTGGTGGTGGTGGTGGCGGCGATAGTAACTGCCGTGATAGGAGCGGTAGTGGTGGTGGAGGGGGACACGCGATAATGGCGGTCATAGTGTTGGTAACAGTGTTGGCGGTTGGGTCTGCAATGATGGTTTGGTGTTGATGTCGGTGTTGGCAGAATTGTTACTGCGCCGGGCAAAATGCTTAGCATCATTTCGTCCGTCTTCACGTTCTGAGTTCAAATTCCACCGAGGTCGACTTTGCCTTTCATCCTTTCCGGGTCGATTAAAAAAAGTATCACTTAAAACACTGGAATCATCTCGGCCGAAATTGCTGGCCTTGAGCCAAAATTTGAAATCAATATTTATAATTTTATGAGTTCTGCACCTAATAAAGAATAATGGTTACTCAACTACATTGATATTATTTGTGGAAACACCCAACATGAAATTCTGGATTTACAAAAGCCAATGGACGACAGCAATATCAAACGCAACGTTAAACGCAGATATTTAACAGTAGCCACGTTTTTCGTTTTTGAATAATACTTTAATACGAGTCATGCTTTAGTTTCGTAGATGCTCAGCAACTGAAATATTCTGAAATATTTTCTAGCTTAAAAGGAAAAATGCTTGATCTTTGTGATGTTGTTGAAGTAATGCTATTATATTGAGTTGTCCGGAAAGTTCGTGCTGATTTTTAAAGGAAAGAAAAAGGTCAATAAATACTTGCCATTACATTTTTAGTCAACCAAATATGAACTATTTTGTTGCACAATGCGTCTCCATCTTTTCTTTCATTTGAAAATACCCACTTCCCAGAATTGAGGTGGTTTCATGGCAAAGAATTCATCAAGGTATCTTTTTACGTCATCCAAGGAATTGAAATTTTTACCATTAAGACTATTCTGCAGAGACCTGAATAAGTGGAAATCCGAAGGAGCAATATCTGATGAATATGGAGGGTGGGGTAACACATCCCAGCCGAGCTGCAGCAATTTTTGCCTGGTTCCCAAAGCATCAAGTGCCGAAAATGAACTTTCTTATCTTCTATTTTAAAGGGTTACAGAATTAACACAGGTTATAGGAACATAAACCTTCTTCCACGAAAAGACAGCTTAAACTGTACTCTAAATGGAGGTGTAGTCAAATCCTGTTTTATGGACTCAACCATGTTCTAAATAAGTCGAAAGGTAAGCTACTATAAATCGGCACGAACTTTCCGGACAACCCAATATATGGGGAGTTCACGAAGAGAGGATTCCAATAGTCTTTCAATATGACCATCCTCCCTCCAAAACGTTGTATACTCATTATCAAACGTATTTCCTAACTATTTAAAGGAAATCATCATATACACGCCTGTCGTATACACGTGACAGTAATTAACATTTATGCATATACATATACACTTATCTACATCTACATTTAAATACATATATGTATGAGTCTCGTTACGGCGACGAGTGTTCTAGTTGATCCACTCAGTGGAACTGATGGCTCCTGAAATTAACGTGCAAGTGGCTGAGTACTCCACAAGCACGTGTACCATTAGCGTAGTTCTCAGGGAGATTCAGCGAGACACATCATGTGACAAGTAAAAATTCATTTTTGCCAGCTGAGTGGACTGAAGAAACATGAAATAAAGTGTCTTGCTCAAGGACACGACATGCCGCCGAGACTCGAACTTATGACCTTATGTGAAACAAATACTCTAACCGTATATTTTATGAGCTAATATATATGTATATACAAATCTCCTCTTCTCTATATAAATGTGTATGTATATATAAATACATATAGACATAAGTCTCATGTAAATATATATATGTGAGAGAAGGTATATCAGTATAAGTGTGTGTGTGTGTATGTGTCTGTGTGTGTGAGAGAGTATGGGTGTGTATGGATATATAAATCTGATACGGTGTATGCTCAACCTTATCGTTTATGTAAAGTACTTATATCTTAGACATGCTCTTCAGTTTCTTGCAGCTTAAATGGCGTAATATGTGAGTGATTTCCTTTTATTACTTTCCGCTCTTCTTAGCTTTATCTTTTCGTCGAAGGATATGCTCCGCCCTTGTGATGTAATTCCGATCTGCAGCACTTGAGGCATTGCGTACACACACACATTTACATACGTTACACATACGCACACATTCACTCCCACACATGCCGATTAAATATATGGTATGTGTGTATATATATATATAATATATATATATATATATATATATATATATATATATATTTATATACACACACGCATGTATGTATATACATGCATACATATATACATATATATATAATATATATATATATATATATTATATATATATATATATATGTGTGTGTATATATATATATATATATATATATATATATAGAGAGAGAGAGAGAGAGAGAGGAGAGAGAGAGAGAGAGAGAGAGAGAGTATACAAATATGTATGTGTGGATATATACATATATCTAGCAGTCAATCTATATCTCTATGTCTGTCTGTAAGTATGTATATATGTATGTATGTATGTATGTATGTATGTATGTATGTATGTATGTATGTAGCTATCTATCTATCTATCTATCTATCTATCTATCTATCTATCTATCTATCTATCTATCTATCTATCTAGCCATATAAAGATATAAAGACTGCGGCCATGCTGGGATATAACAATGAAGAATTTTTAGTCGAATGAATCGACCCCAGTGCTTTTTTTCTTCATCCTGGTACTTATTCTATCAGTCTCTTTTGCCGAACTGCTAGGTTTAGGAGGAATAAACATACCAACGCCGGCTGTCAAGCGGTGATGGAGGACAAACATAGATACACACACACAAACACACACACACACGCTCATGTCCTCACACACACATACATACATACGACGAGCTTCTTTCAGTTTCTATATACGAAATCCACTCACAAGGCTTTGGTGGGCCCGAGGCTATAAAAGAAGATACTTGCCCAAGGTGCCACGCAATAGGAGTGAATCCGTAACCATGTAATTGGGAAGAAAGCTTGTGATATACGACATTATCAGCTTAAATACGAATAGTAACTAAAACGTAACTGGTAGTCCGTCGGTTACGACGACGAGTGTTCTAGTTGATCCATTCAGTGGAACAGCTTGCTCCTGAAATTAACGTATAAGTGGCTGAGTACTCCACAGGCACGTGTACCCTTGGCGTAGTTCTCAGGGAGATTCAGCGAGACACACAAAGTGACAAGTAAATTTCATTTTTGCCAACTGAGTGGACTGAAGAAACGTGAAATAAAGAGTCTTGTTTAAGGACACGACATGCTGTCGGGAATCGAACTTATGACCTTACGATCGTGAACAAAATACTCTAACCACTAAGATAAGATTTAATTGTAATTTCTTGGCGAACACGATATACCGATTTATAGATAGGCGCAGGAGTGGCTGTGTGGTAAGTAGCTTGCTTACCAACCACATAGTTCTGGGTTCAGTCCCACTGCGTGGCACCTTGGGCAGGTGTCTTCTACTATAGCCTCGGCCCGACCAAAGCCTTGTGAGTAGATTTGGTAGACGGAAACTGAAAGAAGCCCGTCGTATATATATGTATATATATGTGTATGTGTATATGTTTGTGTGTCTGTGTTTGTCCCCCCAATATCACTTGACAACCGATGCTCGTGTGTTTTCGTCCCTGTAAAAGTACTAGGCTTCCAAAGAATAAGTCCTGGGGTCGATTTGCTCGACTAAAGGCGGTGCTCCAGCTTGGTAGCAGTCAAATGACTGAAACAAGTGAAAGAGTAAAAGAGAGAGTAAAGAGATATGGTTAAACGTAAACTAATTAAAATTTGTAACAACATTTTAGAGTTAATTATTTTTTAATATCAATTACGCAACCAGCATTGCATTACGCCATGACTGTGCTTCCATCATTAAATATTTTAACAGCTTTCGCATTAATTCTGACAGCATATTTACTTGGTTTTGAATTGTATGTATCGATATCTATGTAAACCTCTTCATCGAGTCTTCTAAGTATTTCGAAAGGCAATTATGTGAAGCAGTGGATAATGACATCAACGAAATCATGCAAGCGCGAAAAGCTATTTCATTTTCAAAGGTGTTTACTGGCTCATAAAATAACGGACAGAAT
>NW_021837042.1:5000-50000 GCF_006345805.1 Octopus sinensis | reverse complement strand
TCCTATCTCTCTCTTCTATCTTTTCTCTTTTCAAAGAAAATATTTCTCTCAGCGTTCACTAATTTTCCTCTCGTTCAGGTCTAACGTCCCTCCATGTTTGCTTCCGTTCGGTTTCCCTGTATGCCTCCACTGTCCTATTTTTGTTCCTAACTTTGAACCTCCATAAATCCAAAATATTATTTCGATATTTATGGGAGCAACTGTCTTCCAAGATTCATATTGTCGTTGATTGCTCAAATGGGGAGTAGATAGACAGCCGACAACTGATGAACGGTCATTCTTTGTATTATTTCTCGTTTTTTCTCTCTCGTTATTTGCGTATTTAACGCATTTGTTTTCGTATTCCATGTTGTTTACTGTTGGTGATGTCCTGTACCGATATATGCGCTAAGCAGTGTTTACATATAATCACAGTTTAGGTTAGTTGAAGTATGTTTGTCACATATTTCAACTGCTAAAGGCAAACACACTGCAGTTAGCGTAGAGAAAAAAATCCCTCTTATGGTAAGAAGGTGTGTGTCGCTCTCGAGAGAGGGCGACGAGGGCGACACTGAACGAACGGGGTTGTTTTCACACCCTTTTACCATAAGAGAGGATTTTTTCTCCCCGGTAACTGCAGTGTATTTGCCTTTAGCAGTTGAAATACGGGATAAACATACTTCAACTAACCTAAACTGTGATTATATATATGTGTGTATGTGTGTGTGGTGTGTATACATATGTGTATATATATATATATATATATATATATATATTATATATATATATATATATATATAATATATATATATATATATATATATATTTAATAATATCAAAGGGAATCAGAAATATTAGAAATTGCCATTACCAGTGGCCTAGTGTGTAAAAATTTAGTCAATAGATTATATATTATTTATATAAATGTTTTTATTTTCATTCCCTTCGAAATTTTATCCCTAATAGTGGTTGGGAATTTAACTGTTCTCTCTAGCGTGCAAGGAGTCCTATGATGGATGCCTCTTATGTGTTTAAATGTACACTGTATTTATGTGAATAATATAGATTAATATATATGCATGTATGTATGTATTATGTAGCGATGTACATTCGTTTGTATGTTTAGTGTATATATATTTCTTTACTACCCACAAGGGGATAAAAACAGAGGGGATAAACAAGGACAGACAAACGGATTAAGTCGATTACATCGACCCCAGTACGAAACTGGTACTTTATTTATCGACCCCGAAAGGATGAAAGGCAAAGTCGACCTCGGCGGAATTTGAACTCAGAACGTAACGGCAGACGAAATACGGCTACGCATTTCGCCCGGCGTGCTAACGTTTCTGCCAGCTCACATATATATATATGTATATTGTATGTAATCCAACGGGAATTTTTTTTTAAACAGACGTAACTTTTAATGTATTAATTAAATAATATTTTACAGATAATCATTTACCCTTGGTATTTTGACTCTGTCCTTCTCTATAAGCTATTTTTGATTTAAGGTTTTCTTCGATTTTAAAATATGATGATTTTGTACCGAAATTTGTTCATAGCATGCAACCAGTCACTGTAAAGACTGTTAGTTGAAAGAACTAATGAAGTAAAACTATTTTAAATGTGTATCTATTAAACTAATTGTGTATGTTTGCTTATAACTGTATTTTTGTTCCATTCTAAACAAAACTGCTCGATGAACGGGAACGTGAAACTCTGAGTAACAGTTTTTGTTATCATTTTGCTGTTTTTTAATACATACACACACACACACACATACATATATATATATATAACATGAATCATGTTGATTCGCTAGCCTCTGCAAGCGCATTTTTTTTCTCTCCTTGTTTCTCTCCATGTTTATTTTCTGTGTATCTTTCTGTTGAAGAGCGTAGGCTCGAAACGTAAAAGACTTGTTTTATTTATATTCCTGAGCGCCATACTAATACAATTGTTTGTTTGTATTCCACCTGCCTTCGTCTTTTGTTTATTTTCATAAAGCTTCCCGTTATATATATATATATATATATACATATACAAAACAGGAAATTGAAATGTTTTAGGAATTATTTATTCTCCTTTACACGTGTTCATTTGCTAATAGCAATTATAAAGTTGATTCTGCAAACAATATTTCCATAATTCTCCTCATTCTATATCGAGTGAAAAACGGTATGGACGCTTTGTTTTTGTTTTGGTGTCTCGCTCTGCTGTATACGACTATGAGGATTCGCATCCCCAAAGAAACTCGTCTTTTTCCCAAACTTATAATGTAATACATGTCTTTGGTGTGGTAATTGTGCGCGGCTGAGGAAGGCTATTGACATACATATTACATCAATTATGCATTGATATAAACTGTCTAATAAAGCCAGAAACATATGTACCGCTAAATCCTTTGCATCCTGTTTTTCTTTTGATAAATATATATATATATATACATATATATATATAGAGAGAGAGATAGATAGATAGATAGATAGATAGATAGATAGATAGATAGATAGATAGATAGATAGATAGATAGATAGATAGATAGATAGATAGATAATGCATACGTACATACATACATATATATATATATATAACGGGAAGCTTTATGAAAATAAACAAAAGACGAAGGCAGGTGGAATACAAACAAACAATTGTATTAGTAAGGCGCTCAGGAATATATATGTACATATATATTGTAAATGTATGCATAGATACAGCTATCTATATGTATGTATACGTATATATACATACATATATAAACATATATTTACATATATATACTTGCATACACTTACATACACATATACACACACACACACATACACACACATACACACACACATACACACACACACACACACACATAAACTTTGAAGGATAGGAAGTATGTGTGTGTACAAATGTGAAATGCGTGTGAGTAGGACTAGAGTGACAGAATGTGAATGACAGAGATAATCTTTTTTTCCGTTTCACACAAGATTAAATGTATTAATGGAAATGTAACGCAGGATATACGTTAGAGCACATTTCCATTATCTAAGACACATCGCTTCGTACATTAATAATTAATATATCTGACCCAGTTGTCAGCGAAGCATTATTTATGCAGATCAGATATACCGATTTGGTGAAGTTGTTATTTATAGTGATTACATAGATATACGTAGAGTTTATTTCTCCAAAGATAAAGGCCAGTATATGATTTTTTTAAGAGGGTTCCACCAAGGACCGAAACCGATCCAAGTTATCTCTTTTTTTAGTCCAATGATAGTATTTATTATATTTGTCTGTGGTGTGACGACATGCTAGGAGAGTCATTAGCACGCGGGACGAAATGCTTAGCGGTATTTTGTTAATCCTTACGTCCTGTGTTCAAATGCCGCCGAGTTCGATTTTGCCTTTCACCCTTTCGGTGTCAATGAAATAAGTAGTGACTATGTAATTGGCTGGTGTCCTCTTCTAAACTTTCAGGCTTTGAGCCTATCACAGAAAGGATTATATTTGTCCAGCATATTAAGCGGCCAGCTGGCAGAAGCGTTAGCATGCCGGGCGAAATGCTTAGCGGTATTTCGTCTGCCGCTACGTTCTGAGTTCAAATTCTGCCGAGGTCAACTTTGCCTTTCATCCTTTCGGGGTCGATAAATTCAGTACCAGTTACGCACTGGGGGTCGATATAATCGCCTTAATCCGTTTGTCTGTCCTTGTTTGTCCTCTTTGTGTTTAGCCCCTTGTGGGTAGTAAAGAAATAGGTATTTCGTCTGACTTTACGTTCTGAGTTCAAATTGCCAGTCATCCTTTCGGGTTCGATAAATTAAGTACCAGTTGCGTACTGGGGTCGATTTAATCGACTGGCCTCCTCCCTCAAAATTACTAATATGTCCAGCATGTTTCTTTATACATCGCAGCGCCAGCTTGTATTGCTTTAGAAGTTATAAAGGTTAATGGATAAAGCTTCCACCCGAGTCGTATACACACGTAGGGTCGAATCTGCTCCCCGCTGGATGGGACGCCGGCCCATCGCAGGAATACTTATTTTTGACAGCTGAATGAATGACCGGTCGGGAGAAACGTGAAATGAAGTATTTTGCCCAACAACACAACGCATCATCCGGTCCAGGAATCGAAACCATAATCTTACGATCATGAATCCAACACTCTATCACCAGAACCACAGGCCTCTACTTAAGAAGAGATACTATACAGTATAGTTCCGCTACCCAATAACGTACTGCTGACTCGTGTCTGTCAGATACCAAAGCAATGGCACTTCTGGGTGGTAATCCCGATTTTTAAAAAAGGGAAGGAGGCAAGAGAGGGTGTTCTAATTATAGAGGAATCTCTTGCTGAGCACCTCCAGGGTGTCTAGGAAAAAGATGGAGGGAAATTGTTGAGGTCAAGCTTGCTGATGAGCAATGAGGTTTTCGTCCTTATGCGACGGTGGAGGCTTCGCCGCTGTAGGCCGTGTCAATTTGGTGTCAATGAATCTACCATTTGTTCCATTTACAAAGTGTATGGTGATGATTCGTGTATCACTGATTCATGTATCTCGCTGTTGTTTTTAAACCAAAACACCGTGATAAACGAGGCTAGAGGTATTAACCCATAATGTAGCTTGAAACAATTTGGTGGAGAAAGGGAAACAAAGTGTGTGCTTGGTTCTTGCATTTTGTGCAGCCGTGATCCACTCATGGAGTCCGCACATGAACTTGCCACACGTTAGAAATAGCAGCCAAATATCCGTCAAATTACTCTGCTATCTTTAAAATGGAATGAACACAGTGACGATGTAGTTGCTGATACACAAAAAAGTCATGGCGGTCACTGCTGGAACGCCTTTGATGACAGGCCTGCAGAGGTTACTTGGAATTAAACAAGAAGGCGTATTAGTGGGCGTGTGTGTATGTATGTATGTGTGTGTGCGTGTGTGTGTGTGTGCGTGCGTGCGTGTGTGTGTGTGTGTGTGTGTGTGTGTGTGTGTGTGTGTGTGTGTGTGTGTGCACTTCAGCATGGTTATGTATGTACTCGAACGTGAGTGTGTGAGTGTGTGGTAGTGGGGTACTCGTGTTTTTGTAGGTATGATGTAAAAATGCTTGTTCAGTGGGTGGGAAACAGTTGTTCATTAGGAACTTCCTGTGTACTGGGAGAAGACCACAGGAGACTGTCCCAGTGTAACCCACCCTTTCTGAAAAGACACGACTAGACCGTCATGTGACTTCAATCACACTCACGGGTGGGCAACTTGGCATAGTCATAAAATCACCGGAAATGATAGCAATAATTTATAGACAAAAACAGATCAAAAGATTTTTGAAAACGTTGTGTGTGATAAATTCTGTTTGTTACACAATAATCGACATATCTCAGCGGTGCATTTCTTTTGATTTCTTCACCGCTGAAAGAGTTTGATCTTTTCTGTTGAGACAGTTAGAGACAGTGATGTCACGGTGACTTCTTGGCATAAAATATTTTCAGATATACACTTTTAAAAGTATTTTATGCTCAGAACTTTAAAAAGGATGGCCGCTATTGAATGGAAATTAATTTTACTCATGTGAAATACACTCTACCATTATGTATTTTGTTACTATTTATTATATTACGTCATTCATAACATTTTTAAAAATGTATCATTGTTTATTCGGGTCGAGTAACCTTTCATCTTTTCAATGTCGATAAATTAAGTACCAGTTGTGTACTGGAGTTGATCTAATCGACTGGCCCTCCTCCCCCAAATTTCAGGCCTACTAGAAAAGATTATTATTACTATTATTATTATTATTATTATTATTATTATTATTATTATTATTATTATTGTAATTATTATTATTATTATTATTATTATTCAGTAGCTTTATTTTTATAGCGTGCTTTCACTTCACTACCGAGCGCAGCTCTGTGTGCCTTGGGTATGTGCTGTGATTTGTTGTGATGCTCTGATGGTTATTGTATGGAAAGTGTTCTGCGTAGGATGTGTGCAGTGCCTAGTAGTGCAATTTTCTGTATGTTATATGTGTTTGTAAGTCCTGGTGTTTTTGTTATGTATTTGTCTGAATATTTTTTCATCATGCCTAATGCACCTACTATGATAGGAATTGTTTCTGTTTTCAGATTCCACATTCTAGTTACCTCTATTTCCAGGTCTTTGTATTTTGAGAGTTTCTCCATTTCTTTTAGAGACACGTTGTCATCAGCCGGTATTGATACATCAATTAGAAAGCATTTCTTTTCTTCATGATCTCTGACAACTATATCTGGTCTGTTGGCCTTAATTTCTCTATCTGTGTGTATCGGCATATCCCAGAGTATGGTTGCTTTCTCGTTTTCAGTGACCTTTTTTGGTGTGTGCCTATACCATCTTTTTTCTGTTGTTATTCCATAATGTTGGCATAGCTTCCAATGTATGTAGGTTCCAACTCTGTCATGTCTGTGAATATATTCCTTCTTAGCCAGGACTGGGCAGCTAGAGATAATATGATTTATTGTTTCTTGTCCATTTCCACATATTCTGCAGTTACTTGTAATATTTCTTTTCATTACATGTTTTTGGTAATTTCTGGTGGGGAGGCTTTGGTCTTGTGCTGCAATTAAAAATCCCTCTGTTTCTGCTTTGAGTCCTGAGCTTCTCAACCATTGCTGGGATTTTTCTTTGTCTATTTCTTTTGCGTTTAGTTTAGTCCAGTATTTACCATGAAGGGGCTTTTCTTGCCATCGTTTTATCATGGTTCGTTGCTGTTCTATTTTTAGTTTGGATTTCATTTGTTTTATAGCTTTTGTTTGTTCTTCATCTTCTTCTTCTTCTTCATGTTTATTAGGTGGTATGATTTCTTGTTTGTATTTGTCAGCTTCCTTAAATACTGAGAACAGTTTTTTGTTTTGCTCGTGTTTTGCCGCTATCTGGACCAGTTTTCCTTCCTTCTGAAGTAGATATTTTTGCAGTCCTATGGTGGTTATTTTATAGTAGTTTTCCAGCTGTATAAGGCCTCTACCACCTTCTATACGTTGTATATATAGTCTTTCTATGTCAGATTTTGGGTGATGCATCCTAGATCCTGTCATTATTTTTCTTGTTTTCCTATCTATTTTGGTCAGTTCATTTCGTGTCCAGTTAAGGATATTGTAGCTGTAACTTATAACTGGGACAGCTAAAGTGTTGATACCTATTATCTTGTTTTTAGCATTGAGCTCTGTGTTTAGTATTGATCTAACTCGTCTATAATATTCTTTTTTTATTTTCTCTTTCATTTGTGTGTGTTGTGTCTTATCTAGTTCATGGATTCCTAAGTATTTGTAAGTTTGGCTTTGGTCTAATTCTTTTATTTCATTGGTTTTATCTAGTGTGATGTTGTTACTCTTAACTAGTTTTCCTCTTTTCATGGTTACTTTGGCGCATTTTTCTAATCCAAATTTCATATCTATTTCTTTGGTAAATCCATGAACTGTCTTTAATAGTGTTTCCAGCTGTTTGTCATTTGCAGCGTATAGTTTTAGGTCATCCATATATAAAAGGTGGCTGATCGTTTTGCCGTAACATTTATATCCGCATCCAGTTCTATTTAGCATATCAGATAGAGGTGACAGTGCCAAGCAGAAGAGGAGTGGAGAGAGCGTGTCTCCCTGGAATATTCCACTTCTAATGGGGATGTCTTTGGTTTTCATGAGTCCCTCTTTTGTTTGGAGGTGTAGGACTGTTTGCCATTTATTCATAGAGTGCTCTATGAATTTTATGATTGTTGGTGCTACTTTGTTAATTATTATTATTATTATTGTTATTATTATTATTATATTATTATTATTATTTATTATTATTATTATTATATTATTATATTATTATTATTATTTATTATTATTATTATTATTATTATTATTATTATTATTATTATTGTTATTGTTATTATCATTATTATTATTATTAAAGCGGCGAGCTGGCAGAATCGTTAACACGCCGGGCGAAATGCGTAACTGTATTTCGTCTGCCGCTACATTCTGAGCTTAAATTCCGCCGAGGTCGATTTTGCCTTTCATCCTTTCGGGGTCGGGGTCGATTAAATAAGTACCAGTTACGCACTGGAGTCGAAGTAATCGACTCATCCCTGCCTCCCTCAAACTGCCTTTGTGGCAAAAATTTGAAATAATAATAATAATAATATAATAATAATAATAATAATAATATAATAATAATAATAATAATAATAATAATAATAAGTAGTAGTAGTAGTAGTAGTAGTAGTAGTAGTAGTAGTATTTTTAAGAAAAATTTCGTTTTTAATCTTCCTTATGATTATTTTTGTGAAATGGTTTATGTCAGAAAGAATAATGATTAACAATTCATGAACAGTTTTAAGTTACTAAATGTTATAGTTCGCTTAGCTGATAACATATGGATGTTTAATAGACAAATGGTGATGGTTAAAACTAGCGTAGAACAGTTGCTGCGCAGGAAAATATCTAATGATCGCAAGGTGTAAGTTTTTAATGTCAAGTGAAGATGAGAATATTGACGTTTCGAGTAATGACTTTCATTAAAGGGAGAGAACGTTATTTTTAATAAAACCTGTTATCAGTCATCACTATCGGTAATAATACCACTACCACCACCATCACAATCACTACCACTATCACCAGCAACCCTCATCCACTCACACACACACATACACTCACACCTCAGCGTTACGTTCATCACTTTTAACACCACACCTTAACAAGAATCACTAGCATCATCAACGATAATTTAACCACAGTTATCTTCACCTTTTCTGCCATATATATATATATATAATATATATATATATATATATATCTTCGCCATGCTGGAGCGCTGAAATTTACAAGTCTTTCTCTCTGTTTATATTCTCTCTCTCTCTCTCTCTCTCTCTCTCGGTCTTTATTTCCTCATATTCCCTTCTGTTGAAGAGTGTAGACTCAAAATGTAAAAGACTTTTTCATTTCCCCGGGCGTCAAACTACAACACTTGTTTGTTGATCATACATATGTCTTCGTCTTTTGTTTTTCTATAAATTTCAACTATATATATATATAGGGTGGGGGACAGTTCACGAAAAAAAACAAAAGACGAAGAGAGGTGGTGTACAAAACAAACAGATGTATTAGTATAACGCTCAGGAATAGAAAAAGTCTTTTACGTTTCGAGCCTACGCTCTTCTACAGAAAGGGACACAGAAAAAAAAATAAGGAGAGAAACACGGAGAGAAAAAAATGTGTGTAGTGGCTAACGATCTATCATGGCGACTGCCGGACAGAAGGGTCACACTGGAGAGCGAAGAAGTAGGGGAAATAACAAAGTAAAGATGACCTCCAGCACGAAGGTGCGTGTGTGTATAAGAGAGTATGCATGTGCGTGTGAAAGGGAGCTGGTGGTCTGGACGTGTGCGTGAAAATGTGGGGATGGAAATTGGTCAGTGCTGGTATGTGGATGGTGTGTAATGTTGTATGGTGTAGTGTGGTGTGGTGTGAGAGTGGGGAAGCACGGGTGGGGTGTGGGTTCGGCTGAGCGTTTCATGCTGGACAAGTCCAAGGATATAGACCAGACTACTATGAACTACTGCATTTTAACGTGTATAAGGAACCCATTTTTGCCAAAAATTAGATTAAAAAAATATGGGACTTTCTTATACATGGATAGTATTATAATCCTTTACAAAACCTTTTTTCCAAATTTGAAACCCCCAAAATTAGGGGGTTCCTTTTACACGTTAAAATATGGTACTTCTTGCCAGAGGTCAAATTGGGTTTGTATAGGACCAACGTAAGAAAAAAGCCAAGTTACAGAAGCATTGATGATTATTCAAAACTAGCGAGACCTAGAAGAGAAATACCTTTTTGCAGGGCCAACTGGAGCAAAGCAGAAAATCGGGTGAAGGATCATGAAGAAAGTCGTCGATGACCTATGCTCCATAGGGAGCAAAAGGGCTTTAGTAAGTTAGTAAATTAGTTAGTTCGTTAATTAGTTAGTTAGTTAGTTAGTTAGTTAGTTAGTTAGTTAGTAGGAATATATGTGCTTGTGTGTATGTGAGCGAATGAGCATAGGCACATTAATACGCACGAGGATGTGAAAAGGTGTAAAAATCACGAAAAGGAAAGGCGAATTAGGAAAAGTAAACTACTCGTTTATGCTTTGTAAAGAAACCTCGCCAAGCGTAAGGAAAGTTAAGTGACAACTTATGTTAATAGACAGTGCGATAATCTGTGGTGTGCGGCAGCACCAGACAACCATTGGTGATCGATCGAGTGGCTTCATGAACTGAAACAGACGGCCAACTGTTTGTAGAGGGGCTAATTGTCGTGGCGGGAATCAGAAATGCTCACGAAAGCGTCTGGATGGAGGATGTCGCACTTTGCCAGCTATATTTTCCTACAATCCAACAGATGGGATTTGCTGAGGTACCGGTAAAGTCTTGAGTGACATGGTGTTTGAATTTCGCTTTATTCGTAGTTGTGGTAATGATCGCGAAGGGACAGTATCATTAAGTCGTCGGACAAAATACTTCGCAGCATTTCTTCTGACTCTTTACGTTCTGAGTTCAAATGCCGCCGATGTCAGTTTTGTCTTTCACACCTTCAGGGTCGAAAAACTAAAAAACGCCAGTCAATTATTAGGATCGTTGTGATTCATTTGTGATTCACTTATTCTCTCCCCTCAAAACTGCAGGCCTTGGACTCTGCAGCAGACCGACGTCCCGTTCAAAGAGGGGATGTTGTGATCCCGGTAACTTATACACCACAGAAATCGGATAAACGGTCTTGTCAACCCTGGGTCTCAAGGAAAACGAAACAGTTGTGATAGTTGAACGCAAGATAAAAGCATGACAACCTACAACTAGAGCATTTGAAGATGATTGGCTTGGTGCGATGAAACGTCGTGAAAATAATTAATAGCCGCAGAATCAGTATTAATGCCAAGAGGTAGCATTTATCTCCGCTTAAAAGTGAATGACCCGATTGATAAAGCAAGAGAAGTGGAGCACAGAATGAGATTAGTTCGTCTGTCGTTGTCGACGATGACCAAGTGCTTCACATGGTAGAAGATGGGGTAGGGTGTGTCCAACTGTGGCCAATCAGTTCGATGTGTGCTGAAGGCTCTTTCGTGGGTCGGGCGCTGGTGGTCTGCTGGAATTGAGTACAGAATACTGCGACGGTTACCGTGAGCTTATGGTAACTATCGCAGCCATTTTGTGGTCTCACACTACATCCGCTTCTAAGCAGAGATAAATAATGCGTCGTGAAAATATCCCTCTCTTTTGAAAGAGACAAGAAATGACGCGGGAAAGTTCAGGCGAAAAAAGAAAATGGAGGTTATGGAGTAGCGAGCATTTCAAGGAAAATGTGATTATGTGGAAAGTGAAATTTAATGTTGTGCATTAGCATAAATCTAATAAAGGTTCTAGGAGCGTGGATGTTATTTATAGGAATAAAATGGAGAATAAATTATAATCTGTATACATTGTATACAGCCTCTTTCCATTTCGGAGGTGGAATTGTCAGGTGAGTGACTTGATCTGAGGCCGTGCGTTGAAACTACAGAAAAAGAGAAAGGAAGAAGACATGGTATGTGAAATACAGTCAAATGCCAAGTTACCTAACCACTTTTTTTTTCAATATGTGACCGCGTGTGTATCGTTGGCGATTTTTTCCTCCGTCTTCCCTTCCTTGGACCTTTCCTTTTTCTATGTTTCTGACGAAGAGCTCCGCTCAAAACGTTAAATCCTCCTTCTTTCTTTTCTTTCCTGAGCGTCCAATAATACTATATTTGTTCCACGTCCTCTCGTTGTTGTGTTTTCTCTTTGTTCATGTTTGGATTAACTAACCAGCTATGACGACATAACCTGAACGAATGACCTATATAAATAAGAAAAATTATATTTATAACACGGAAATATATATATGCTGACCAACAGCCCCACCCCAAACCAGATGCACTGAAACCATGTCAGTGATCAGGTCGTCATTGGTGCAACGAAAATTTTAACACCAAGCAATAAAGGTTCAAGTGAAGTGAACAGTTTCCGTGTGTGTTTTAATGGCTAACATGTGTCTTCCATGCTGTAATTGTTCTGCTTTCATATCTGATTAGTGGACGCACATGGCCTAGTGGTTAGAGCAGCGGACCGCGGTCGAGGGATCGCAGGTTCGAGTCTCAGACCGGGCGATGTGTGTCTTTATGAGTGAAACACCTAAGCTCCACGCGGCTCCGGCAGAAGGTAATGGCGAAACTTCTGCTGACTCTTTCGCTACAACTTTCCCTCACTCTTTCCTCCTGCATCTTGAAGCTCACTTGCGACGGACCGGCGTCCCGTCCAGGTGAGGAACCTATACGCCAAGGAAACCGAGAAACCGGCCCTTATGAGCCTGGCGTGTCTCGGGAAGGAACAAACATCTCTGACTAATCAATATTGGTTTCAAACATTGGCACAAGGTCAGCAATTTTGAAGGAGGGGGCAAGTTGGCAGTACGTAACTGGTACTTAATTTATCGACCCCGAAAGGATGAAAGGCAAAGTCGACCTCAGTGGAATTTAAACTCAGAACGTAGCGGCAGACGAAATACCTATTTCTTTACTACCCACAAGGGGTTAAACACAGACGGGACAAACAAGGACAGACAAACGGATTAAGTCGATTATATCGACCCCAGTGTGTAACTGGTACTTATTTAATCGACCCCGAAAGGATGAAAGGCAAAGTCGACCATGGCGGAATTTGAACTCAGAACGCAACGGCAGACGAAATACCGCTAGGCATTTCGCCCGGCGTGCTAACCATTCTGCCACCTTGCCACTTTACTCTGACTAAATATATTCATAGCTGAACAAACATGGAAATGAAATCTTAGCTGCTGCTTCTCGCGCAGCTGCTCCTACTGCTGACATTGCTGCTGCTGCTGCTGCTGCTGCTGCTGCTGCTGCTGCTCGGTCGTTCAACTAAGCGTTGCGGACGTTTAAAAACCGTATTTATAGAAACATTCATACATTATTCTCTGTTGCAGTATTGTAGATGATAAAAATCTTTCTTTGTGACAAGAACTCCAGTAAGCTCTTTCACCGTGGGCGTGATAAATCTAGATTTGATGCGGTTTTATCTTATTAAAAAATATCCGATGTTCTTTAAGGCGCACTTTTGATATTAGATTTGTAGCTAAGATGGTGAGCTGATTGAATCGTTGGCACGCCGGACAAAACGCTTAGCGGCATTTCGTTCGGTTCTTTACGTTCTTAGTTCAAATTCCACCGAAGTCAAATTTGCCTTTCATTGTTTCGAGGAAGATGAGATAAATACCAGTCAAGTAATGGGGTAAATGTGGAGGCACATGGCCAAGTGGTTAGAGCAGCGATCTCGCGGTTGATGGATCTTGGGTTCGAATCTCAGACCGGGCGATGTGATTGTTTATGAGCAAAACGCCTAATCTCCACACGGCTCCGGAAGAAGGTAATGGGGAACTTCTGCTGACCCCTTCGCCACAGCTGTCTCTCATTCTTTTCTCCTGCGACGGTCCGGCGTTCCGTCCAGGTGGGGAACCTATGCGCCAATGAAACCGAGAAGCCAGGCATGGCTCAAAAAGGATCAAACAACAGCAATGAGGTCAACCAATTACGGCAAAGGAGGTAAATTTGGAAAGGCATTAAATTTGCAGTTGAGAGTTTAAGAATAATAATTAACTACAGCAGGTGTTGCTGTGTGGTAAGTAGCTTGATTACCAACCACATGGTTCCGGGTTCAGTCCCACTGCGTGGCATGTCGGGCAAGTGTCTTCTACTATAGCCTCGGGCCGACCAAAGCCTTGTGAGTGGATTTGGTAGACAGAAACTGAAAGAAGCCCGACGTATATGTGTGTGTGTGTGTGGTGTGTGTGTGTGTGTGTGTGTGTGTCTGTGTCTGTGTTTGTGTGTCTGTGTTTGTCTCCCTAGCATTGCTTGACAACCGATGCTAGTGTGTTTATGTCCCCGTCACTTAGCGGTTCGGCAAAAGAGACCGATAGAATAAGTATTAGGCTTACAAAGAATAACACCCGGGGTCGATTTGCTCGTCTAAAGGTGGTACTCCAGCGTGGCCGCAGTCAAATAGCTGATACAAGTAAAAGAGTGAAAGAGTACTCACCTTTTTTAGGAATACTTTTTACAAAGTATTTGAAAAAAAATATTTATTAGCAACATAAAATTTTGAAAAATTACATCAATTAATTTAATCACTTTTCTGACGAAAATAGAATGTTTCCCAAATAAGCTGTCAATATTTCTATTTTCTTTTTAAAGATTGAGTATGGTATCCTTTGCCATTTTGTTTGTTTTAAAAGACAAGGTGTAAATATCAGGGGAGAGTTTGGCGAATCTCTATTCTCTTCGATTTTCTGTTATTGCCACGATCAGGTGCTTAAATAACATCTATAAAATCAACAGGTCCTATCTTAACAAAATGTCATGGAGTTAAACTTTGCTCTTCTAAATATCAAAAGTGTGGAGGATTATCTCAAAGACAGATATCTAAGGAGCTAGAAATATTATGTCTGGCAAAAGCAGAATGGTCATAACTGGAACTCCTTTGATCCTAGTTCTGTTCACTGTTTATCTGGAACTAAACAACAAGAAAATGACATATATGCAGTCATTTAATCTGTTTTAAATAGCAGCTCTGGAAAACAAAATAAAAATTCAAAGGTCTCTTCCGAGCCATAGACTCATAAATCTGAATTCTTCGTTCCCCACTCATAAGGCCGGATTCTGTGTCCCCAACTCTAGACGGACGCCCGTCCACCATAGAATTACTCATTTTTGCCGGCTGAGTGGATTGGCATAACGTGAAATGAAGTGTTTTGCTCAAGAACATAACGCATTGTCCGCTCCAAGAATCGAAAGCACAATCATGAGTACAACATCCTAGCCATTACTAATTCACGTGCCACCACAATAGCAACTCTACCGATCATCTTTCGCCTCTCAAAGCATCTAGACACCACTGATAATCTCGTACCGGTACACATAAAAACAAGCGACGTCTCCCCCGTTTTCCCTGTAAATAAACTTTAACCTCGTTCTTTCATATTTCTTATATTCGTGAGCGTTTGTGGTGAAGTGCACACGCGTACTTAGTCACGCATTCCCATGCATTACATCTCCGAATATACAATCCTTCCCTACTAAGCAATTTTCTTCTCCTACTTGCCTTATGTATATGTGTACATATTTGTACATTTACACACATATGTGCGCTTCCCCTTTACTATCTATCTATCTATCTATCTATCTATCTATCTATCTATCTATCTATCTAACTTTCTATCTGTGTATATATTTATATATTTATGTATGTATATATCTATATATCTATATCTATCTATATTTTAATAATTACTGGTATCTTTATATATTTTACTAGCAGTATCGCCCGGCGTTGCTCGGATTTGTAAGGGAAATAACTATATAAGCATTTTTAGAGAGTTACTTCCCTTATAGATGCCAATTCGAGCTTTCTTAGCCATTTCTGTTTTGGTGTCTTCAAGCCATGAAGTCGTTGTTCTAAAAGAACGCTGGTCTCCTTGACAACGCTTTACGACGTTGATTTTCTTACACTCCCTTCCCCACAGCTTCACGAGGGAGGGAAGAAGGGGGAGAAGCAAACAGGTGCAGGTGTGACCATGGACGCCAACTCCGCCGCCATCGACACACGAAAAATTATGCATTAAAATGGAATAAAAAATGAAGTTTAATTTATTTTTAAAATCGTAGACTCATCGTAGACGCGTGCTAATACTCAGACGGGCTCGATATGAATCACGACTATAAGATACCCGAATTTGGTTAAACTGTACCGCAAAATGTGGGAGGAGTTAGGAATCTAAATTGTAGGAGACAGACACTCACACAACTACAGTTTTATATATATAGATATGTAAAGCATAATATGTTATACATGTATGTATATTCTTGTAATTGTCCTTTTAGTAAATAAATAAATAAATAGACATACTATAATGTCTAAAAGATGATGAACCACTTATTGATACACCCCACTTTTTTATTGCTCTCTCTCTCTCTCTCTCTATATATATATATATATATATATATATATATATATATATATATAGACACGACACGTTGTCATAAGAATTAGAGTTCCGTGTCTATGCTACATTAAACTGCCATACTCCGATTCACAGCTCGCTCGGTTGCGTATATTTGGAGTTTTGTAGTCAGGCTATGACGTAAGGATTGAAATTTCATGTGTGTGTGTGTGTGGAGTGTAATTCTCTATGTCAAATTATATGCAAAAACAACATGACATTAACTCGCTGGATTTCTCAATATTTTTCGGGGATATACATATAAAATCTTGAGAGGGAAAAAGTTAATATCAACTTCGTAGTTTTGACATCCGCGCATCCATGAGACTGTCTGATAAGGACGAGCAAACCCGATACTTTGAAGTCACCATCATCCTTTTCTTTGCAAAATGTTAATACACACACGCGCGCGCACAGAAACAGACAGAGACAGGCAGGCAGGCAGGCAGGCAGGCAGGCAGGCAGGCAGACATAGAGACAAATAGACAGACAGATAGATAGATAGATAGATAGATAGATAGATAGATAGATAGATAGATAGATAGATAGATAGATAGATAGATAGATAGATAGATAGATAGATAGATATACAGAGAGAGAAAGAGATAGATAGATAGATAGAGAGAGAGAGAGAAAAAGAAAGAGATAGATAGACAGAGAGAGAGAGAAAGAGATAGGTAGATAGATAGGTAGATACATACATACATACATACATACAAATAGGCGCAACCGTGGATGTGTGGTAAGAAGCTTGCTTCCCGACTACATGATTCCGGGTTCAGTCCCACTGCGTGGCACCTTCGGTGAGTGTCTTCTATTATAGCCTCGGGCCGACCAAAACCTTGTGAGTGGATTTGGCAGGTAGAAACTCAAAGAAGCCCCTTATATGTGTGTATGTGTGTGTGCGCGTGCGCGAGCGTCTTTGTGTCTGTGTTCGTCCACCCCACCACCACCATCGCTTAACAACCAGTATTAGTTGAAATCTAGCGGTTCGGCAAATTTGACCGATAAAATAAGTCCCTGGCTTGAAAAAAATTAAATTACTGGGAAATCAATTGATTCGACTAAAATCTCTTCAAGGTGGTGCCCCAGCAAGGCCGCAGTCAAATGACTGAAACATGTGAAAGAGATAAAAAAAAGACATACATATCTACACACACACATGTGTGTATGTGTATGTGCGTGTATGTGTATTTGTGTATTATGTATGTGTGTGTATGTGTGTGTATGTGTGTGTGTGTATTTGTGTATTATGTATGTGTGTGTATGTGTGTGCTTATGTTTGTGTATGTGTATGTGTGTGTATGTGTATTTGTGTATTATGTATGTGTATTTGTGTATTATGTATGTGTATTTGTGTATTATGTATGTGTGTGTATGTGTGTGCTTATGTGTGTCTATTTGTGTATTATGTATGTGTGTGTATGTGTGTGCTTATGTTTGTGTATGTGTATGTGTGTGTATGTGTGTATGTGTATTTGTGTATTATGTATGTGTGTGTATGTGTGTGCTTATGTGTGTATGTGTGTGTGCGTGTGTGCGTGTGTGTGTGTACATGTGTTTATATTCTCCCAACACTCCCTAAATGCATTGTCGTAACCGTTGTGGACCACTTCGCCTGCGACTGCTCTTCTAAGCTCTGTAGAACTCATTATTGTCCTTTCCCACTTCGTCGCTTTACTTATTAACTCTCTATTACGAGTACCCCACCGTCTTCGATAAGGACACTTTAGATAATTTGACATGGGTTTCCTGTACTTAAAAGAAAACAGGAATGGTCATAGCTAGACTACCTTTGATCATATGTCTGTTCGATCAAAGCTGACTCGGGGCCAAACAACAGCCACGTCCCTTTGCACCGAGTTAACCCTTCTCACTCTTGTACTGTATTCCGTTATCTGGATCTTTCTGGTTTTCGTAAGTGTTTACAATTTTACTCTTTTACTCTTTTACTTGTTTCAGTCATTTGACTGCGGCCATGCTGGAGCACAGCCTTTAGTCGAGCAAATCGTGCCCAGAACTTATTGTTTGTAAGCCTAGTACTTATTCTATCGGTCTGTTTTGCTGAACCGCTAAGTTACGGGGACGTATACACACCACCATCGGTTGTCAAGCGATGCTGAGAGGACAAAATCAGACACACACACACATACATATACATATATATACATATATACGACTGGCTTCTTTCAGTTTCCGTCTACCAAATCCACTCACAACGCTTTGGTCGGCCCGAGTCTATAGTAGAAGACACTTGCCCAAAGTGCCACGCAGTGGGACTGAACCTGGAACCATGTGGTTGGTAAGCAAGCTACTTACCAAACACCCAAAAAAATTTTAATGTGTAATATAGATATGATTTTTTGCCACTGAATCCGAAATTGTAATTTATTTATTCCAGAAAAATTTTGCAAAAATGTTATAGAAGTTCACAGTTTGATAATTTTCGGAATTTTCAGCCAATCAGAAAACAGCGCGTTCGCTGCCTCTTCCATCATCAGGGTATGGGGCATTAGCTACAGTAAACAAACCAACAGGAGTTGCTAGAAATAACAGGCAAAACATTAAAATATACACGAGCAAACTTAACATTAAAACATTCTCTTTCTCTCCCTTTCTTAAAAAATATCTGTCAAGATCTAAATCTTCGAAATCCTCTATACTAAGTGCAAAGTCTTGTGATTGCTTTCATCTCTGCCCTCAGCGTTATTTGGGTTTTCGTGTGCCCCGGTCAGTTGGTGAAACCTTGACCCTGTATAAATATGTATTATGCAATACATAAAAGAATTTGTCTCTAAACACATGCGCGCACTCACTCATGATCTGTTGGAGCAGTTGTTTATTTATTAGGTTCGGCTTAAATTTCCATCCTTTCGGTGTTTATAAAAATAGCGAGTCACTTAAGTTCTAAGATCGATTTTTACGACGAATCGGCTCTTCTTAATATTGTTGATTTTTGGTCTAAATTAGAGACCATGGATTTCATCTCTACTAAATGTCACCACTCTATTCTATTCATATGGCAAGCGAAGACGATGTCACCTTCATCTTTTCTTCCATCCTAGTCAGCACCGTGCATTCCTTATTCTTTCCCTCCCTTTTACACCATCAACTAGCAACCAGCGAGCGAACTTGTCACTGCCACATACAATTACCGTATTTCCCGGTGTATAAGCCGCTATTTGTTTCGTTTTACCTTCAATGTTTTGATAATATTATTTTTTTTTATCTAATAAAGACTTTTATATTGGCGAAATGTGTTTGTTGTTGATTATAGTAAGATAAGATCATGACAATAACAACACATCTCATAGTTGTAAAATAAGGCATTTTGAAACTAAATATACGTCAACAACAAAAACGCTAGCTGCGGACTCGTTGCTCTATGGTGTTGATTTATCGAACAAAGTGGTGACATTTAGCAGAGATGACCCGGAAGTTGTTCCTCTTCGATTACTATCACAAGCAGCAGTAGCTTTCTTCAACTGAATACATGTCGTTGATTGGTTGACATTACCCAAATACGACAACTTTAACACAAAATAACTTCTAAAATAAGAAATTTTGTCAAAAATGTTCAGAGTAAACCGTGTTCTAAGTGAGAAATTCTACCAGTATTCGAAGTTTCAAACTGTTTAATTAAAAGAAAAATTAATTAAAAAATCTGTGATTGAGATGGAATAGATCCGAGACCATTATTGCTTAATCTTTAAGGCGGCACGCTGGGCAAAATGCTTAGCGACATTTCGTCCCGTCTTTGCGTCTGAGTTCATATTCCGCCGGGATTGATTTTGCTTTTCCTCCTTTCGGAGTCGACAAAATAAGTACCAGTTGAATGCTGGGGTCTATGTAGTAAAGATTGTTTGCCAGCATAACATGCTGTCCTGGTTGCAACATAACATGGCCGTCCTGGTTTAGATCTAGCCGAGCAATTATTCTGTGCTGATGAAGAGAAATAAACCAGAAATCGCGACACACAGATATTGTTTTGAGCTGAGTGGGGGTGCTAGATTCCCTTGTTCGAAAATATAAGGACACAGATCATGTCGTATAGCCAACTGGAGACGATGTCGCCTGGGGCTAAATTACAGCAACATTCATCCTAAACCAGGACTGCCATGTTATGCTGGCAAACAATCTTTACTACAAAGTACTGTTGCTGAATATCTCAAAAAAGAAAAAACTGGGGTCGATATAATCGACTTACCCATCCTCTAAACTGCTGGCCTTGTGCCAAAATTTGAAAGCACTTAATTATAGGTTACTCCTCTATAAGAAGTGATCTGATTTGTTTAAGCTGTAACACGATTGCAAGACCATGGTTTCGATTCTCGGACAAGATAGTGTTTTATTTTCTTGAGCAAAACACCTCATATCACATTTCTGGAATCCATACACAGCTTGTAAATGGTAAACCTTGCGATGAACTGGGGTCCCATTCACGAGTACTATTGGGATATTGGTCCCCTTTATAGGTTATGGAAACCGGGTAACCGGCTCGTTGAGTTCTAGAATACTAGACAGTCTGTGCGTCCAACACTAAGAAATATATTCTTCATGTTTTTTTTAATACGACAGGCTGCTACTTTGGTACTTATTTTGTCGATCATTATTTATTGAACGGCTAAGTTACAGGACATTTAAGGTCACAGCGTAGCAGTGTAAACATAAATGCATACATACACATGCACGCACACACATCTGAACATCCGTACATACGCAAGCATGCATGCATGAACACACTCATACATACATACATACATACATACATACATACATACACACACACACACACACACACACATACAGTCATACATAAGCACGCACACTAACACACACATGCATAAGCACGCAGGCACATACAAATATGCATACATACATACATACATACATACATACATACATTCATATATTTGTATCTATCTATCTATCTATCTATCTATCTATCTATCTATCTATCTGTCTATCTATCTATCTATCTATCTATATCTATCTATATATATATATATATATATATATAATATATATATATATTTAATGAAATGGATAAATGAATTATCTTGTTACGGATTATTCAAAATTTAACCGATACCTGTGTAGCAAAAATCACACCAGAAAATACACGGTTGAGGTTACGACCATGGGGTTTCGCCCCCGTGCTTTAGCGCGGATAATTGAAGTTTTATATATTTAGTGAAGGGAAGAAATGGAGCCGAACGAAGATTCTACAAAATTCCTTTTTATTATTTTCTACACATGTTTCAAAGGCTGCAAATTCCCAAATTCGGATTTTTTTTACCATGGGCTCCTAGGGAGCGTTTTGTTCGAAAAGCTTGCTGCGCATTTGTTTTGAGATTTTAAATTCCTGGATTTTCCTGAAGAGAAAGCTGCAGAATGGTCTCCTTATTCAATCCGAATTTGGGAATTTGCAGCCTTTGAAACATGTGTAGAAAATAATAAAAAGGAATTTTGTAGAATCTTCGTTCGGCTCCATTTCTTCCCTTCACTATATATATATATATATATATATATATAATATATATATATATATGTGTGTGTGTGTGTGTGTGTGTGTGTGTGTGTTGTGTGTGTATGTATATCTATCTATCTATCTATCTATCTATCTATCTATCTCAGAAAGAAAAAAAATAAAATTTCTTTCTGTGATACACGATCCTTTTGATCATCTTTTTACTCTGATCCCTTTTGGTCGGAATTTTACATTTGTTTCCTTTCTTTTTTCCTTTATCTTTTTCATCTTCGAAAAGAAAAGTTCTACATTTGTATTTGTCCCCTCTGTGTTCAGCCATGTATGGACAATAAAGAAAGTTATCTATCTATCTATCATCGAAGATACGGTAACCACGGATTTGCAAACAGAAAAAATAAATTAGAAATAAAGGGATTTTCTAAGAAAAGCTTGAAGTTTTGTGGGAAGGAGTCTAGTTAATTACATCGACCACAAATGCTTAACTGGTAATTATTTTACCGATTCCTAAAGGATCAAAAGCAAAGTCGATCACGGCGGAATTCGAACTTCGAACGTAAAGTCGTAAGAAATGCCGCTGAGCGTTTTGTCTGGCAAGATAACGATTCTGCCAGACTGGAGCATCTTTTGTTGCGATTTAGATGTGTGTGTGTGTGTGTGTGTGTGTGTAAGTTATATGTAGGCATATACAAGGCGGCGAGCTGGCAGAAACGGTAGCACGCCGGGCGAAATGCGTAGCCGTATTTCGTCTGCCGTTACGTTCTGAGTTCAAATTCCGACGAGGTCGAATTTGCCTTTCATCCTTTCGGGGTCGATAAATTAAGTACCAGTTACGCACTGGGGTCGATGTAATCGACTTAATCCCTTTGTCTGTCCTTCTTTGTCCCCTCTATGTTTTGCTCCTTGTGGGCAGTATAAAGAAATGTATATACCTACATATATATTTCTTTACTAATGATCGAACCCAGTGCGTAACTGGTACTTAATTTATCGACCCCGAAAGGATGAAAAGCAAAGTCGACCTCGGCGGAATTGGAACTCAGAACATAACGACAGACGAAATACCTATTTCTTTACTACCCACAATGGGCTATACACAGAGGGGACAAACAACGACAGACAAACGGATTAAGTCGATTACATCGACCCCAGTGCGTAACTGGTACTTAATTTATCGACCCTGAAAGGATGAAAGGCAAAGTCGACCTCGGCGGAATTGGAACTCAGAACATAACGACAGACGAAATACCTATTTCTTTATTACCCACAAGGGGCTAAACACAGAGGGGACAAACAAGGACAGACGTAGGTATTAAGTCGATTACATCGACTCCAGTGTGTAACTGGTACTTAATTTATCGACCCTGAAAGGATGAAAGGCAAAGTCGACCTCGGCGGAATTGGAACTCAGAACATAACGACAGACGAAATACCACTAATCATTTCACCCGGCGCGCTAACGTTTCTGCCAGCTCGCCGCCATATATGTAGGTATATACGTGTCCACAAACATTCGCACACTACGCAACAGGCGCGCGCGCGCTCTAAGCTAGACAAAACCAAAGCAACCAAACTTGGAATTAATTTAAAGTGAGCGTGAAAATTGACTTTGATAGCTTTAGAATATTCTAGTATTTACATTTGAAACGTGTCTAGACATCAAGGTTGAAACTATTAAACAATTAAGTCGAGGTGAAACTAGTATTGTTTGAGCTTTACTTTGGGGAATAGACGGCGGTGGGGAAAGTGTAGTCGTTGACGAGGCAGTGGGGGGGACGGGGTCGTCGATGGTGATTAGTGATACAAACGGTGGTGGTGCTGGTGGTGCTGGTGTTGGTGGTGGTGGTGGTGGTGTTGGTGGTGGTGGTGGTTATGGTGGTAGTGGTGGTGGTGGCGGCGGCGGCGACGGTGGTGGAGGTAGTGGTGGTGGTGGTAGTGGTGGTGGTGTTGGTGGTGGTGGTGGTGGTGGTGGTGGTGGTGGTGTTGGTGATGTTGGTGGTGTTGGTGGTGGTGGTGGTGGTAGCGGCGGCGGCGGGGGTGGTGGTGGAGGTAGTGGTGGTGGTGGTGTTAATGGTTGTACTAGTTATGGCGCTGATTATTCTTGTGTTGACGAGTAAACATCCAGATTAGTTTCAATCAAACAGATCTCCTCTGATCGAGTGGCGTTCCAGCCGTAACCACTATGCCTTGTTCTGTTTTTTTTTTTTTACACAGGCGTAGCTGTGTGGCAAGAAGCATGCTTCCCAACCACATGGTTCCGGGTTCAGTCCCACTGCGTGGCACCTCGGGCAAGTGTCTTCTACTATGGCCTCGGGCCAACCAAAGCCTTGTGAGCGGATTTGGTAGACGGAAACTGAAATCCTGGATCTTTTCATTTTGAAGGCCAGATTTTCCTAGTTAACTAAACAATTTGAAACTTCGTATACTGGTAGAATGTGTCAAACGAAAACATAATTGTAACCCAAAATGAAAACGGAATTGTAATTTCTAAGTTTAACGTTGTTTAATAATTCGAATTTTAACCAATGATATTCTTTCTTTCGACCTCATATTATTTACTGCTTCTCAAAATATTGTTACTGTGACGTAAACAGCTATTTTGTGACGTAGTTAACGTAAACATGTAAATAGCTAACTAAAATGTAAACATCTCCGCTTATAAACTTCGTGGAGTATATATAAAATTTGTGTAGATCCTAAATAGCTACACACACATGTATACAAACATATGCATATATATATATATATATATATATATATATATATACACCTATACACACATATTCTAATGCATATGCATATATGTGTATATTTATAATGTGTGTGTATTATAGATGCATACATTATATATATATATATATATATATTATATATATAAAAGATGTTTACATACAATATATATATGTTATATACATCTACATGTATATGTATGTATGAATA
Organism: Octopus sinensis; assembly: GCF_006345805.1. NCBI lineage: Eukaryota > Metazoa > Mollusca > Cephalopoda > Octopoda > Octopodidae > Octopus > Octopus sinensis. Next base: position 25,522 of record NW_021837042.1, on the reverse strand, counting down.
TATAAGACCCACAGAATTTGAATCAAACTGTTTTGATCCATACATACACACACACACACACACCAACACTACCATCCATGAGACATCCTAACATAATCAATGCTACTACTACTACTATCATCATCATTATCATCATCATCCACTGCCGCCACCACCACCACCTCTACAAAAACACCAACACTATAATTGCTGCCATCATACACATCCACTGTCACCACTACCACCACTGCCATGATAACCACATCTACCACAGCTGTTTGCTTACTGCTTACCCACTCACAAAATAGCTATCTACGTCACATTAACACTATGCAGCTAATAATTTCAAATGAAAACAGACAATATGATTGGCTAAGGATAGAATAAGTACTGGGCTTACAAAAAGAATAAGTCCCGGGGTCGAGTTGCTCGATTAAAGGCGATGCTCCAGCATGGCCGCGGTCAAGAGTAACATTAAAAGTAAAATATGTTTTATAGGACACATTAGGGTTAGCGTTAGTGTCCGAAGGTTGAAAGTGTTTAGTTACAAAAAATATATTTCTCGATCTGCCGTTGAAAGGGTAAAGATCCCTTATATTATTTATTTAAACCCTTTACAAACTAGAAGGGTTATGGGTCAAGAGGAAAATACACCAATCAAATGTTTGGAAGGCCATCGGTTGAATAAAACAACATTGTTCCTCAACAGAACAATAAGGCTCTATAGTTAGGGGGAAATTTACCCATTCAGTTTCAAAACTCAGGTGGAGCCAAAAGAGGTCTCTACACATACATACGTATACACACACACACATACATACATACATATATCCAGACAACTTCAGCTTTATATATATATATATATATATATATATATATATATATATATATATATGTACAAGCAGAATTGCCCGGCGTTGCTCGGGGCTGAATTACTTGAAAGTACTGTTAATGATTGCACTGAATTATGATGATTATTCAGGCAAATATTGATATAAGTTTACGGTGGGAGATAAGGACTTAACGATCAAACGTGTGCCATTGCATTGTTTTGGGGGAACCAAATTTCTGATGAGCATTATAGGGGCACCAACTTTAAGTTTGAGAAAGTGTGGTGGTAGTCCGGGGTGCTCAAAGGAATTGAGTACCTCTATTGGATAGTTGATGACGTCCTCTGGGTCAGGAGTTGTATCGATAGACTGATATACATAGACTTCCCCAGGAATGAGTTTTAGCATTTCATCATTAATATGGTGAACAGTTTTATTCCTCGGGGCCGGTATAGCCTTTTTGCCAATCCAATCCATATTCTGATAATTAGCTTGTAGATCTTGGAACACTGCATCTCTGAGATCAGGAGGCGTCTTAACAATGGTACAAATGGAATCGATGGCAATATTACCATTTTCATACTCTGGTATTTTGCCATCGCCAAGTGCAAGGAGGGTGTGAGGAAATGCTGCTGATGTGATATTACGTCGCATATGAGCACGCATATTGGTGTGAAGTTTGAGTGTTACTTCCCTTTATTAAAAAAAATATGCATTAAAATGGAAAAAAATGATGGTAAATTATTTTTAAAATCGTAGACTCATCATAGACGCGCACTAATACCCAGAAGGGCTCGATATGAATCACGACTATAAGATACCCGGTTTTGGTTAAACTGCATCGCAAAATGTGGGAGTAGTTAGGAATCTAAATCGGAGTAGACAGACACACAACCTTTCTTTTATATATAAAGATTTTCGTCCGTCCTAAAAAACTTTGTGCGAAGTGAATGGTTACCTCTATGGAAATATATACACACACATTATACATACATGTGTGTATAGATGAATATATAAATACATTTAAATATCTATATACACTTTTGGGCGATCTTTCCGCTACTTGGATATACTTTAGATCTTATATTCGTCCAATTCGTCCTAAATAACTTTGTATGGAGTGAATGGTTACCTCTATGGAAATATATACACACACATTATACATACATGTGTGTGTCTATATACACTTTTGGGCGACTGCTACTTAGAGATAACTTTAGATGTTAGGTGATCTAGCAAAAGGGATGACCAGTTTGACTTGCTCATCCCTGTCACACACTCACACACACGCACACACACACACAGACACACACGCACCCTCACACACACAGACGCACACACAGACGCACACACACACACACACACTCACACACACGCACACACACACACACACACACATTAGCTTACAATTTTATTTATATATTTGCGTGTCTATGTGTGTAAAGGGGAAGTGGGAGTAATATGCAGAGTGAAATGTTAAAATATTGAGTTTTCTCGAATTTTGTCTTAATTGGGGGTAAAATTGAAAGAAATTTTGTATGGCATGACCCAATGGAAGTACTTTGAAAAATCATGGGTAAACTCTAATTGAAGAAATTGTGTGAGGAGTAAATCGTTATGTATTTATTTATTTCTGTTTGCTGTGTTTTTTTTTTTTTAGTAGTGGTTTAAGGTACACTTCTTTCGTTTTATAGAAATAGTTTCACTTTAATCGTTGCACACTTGCAAAGAGAAAGGAGTAGAAATTAGAGTGATAGCGTGAGTGAATCAGATCGCTCCGTTTTTGTGTGTGTGCGTGTGCTCTAGCCCACAATAAGAAAAGCACTTGACTTACACACCACAATGTGAGTTTTCTCTAAATTTTGCTTAATTGGGGTTGAAATTTTAAAAACTGGACCTGGCATGATCCGATGCATTCTACTCTTAAAAATGCTAGGTAAATTGTAATTGAAGAAATCCTATATTGTAGATTTCTATAAGAGACAAAGGGAGGCAGATAAAATCTGCCTTGTATAATAAGAGATATATAATTTGTATACATTTATATACCTATATATAATTTGTATACGTTTATATACCTATATATAATTTGTATACGTTTATAAACATATATATAAGTTGTATACGTTTATATACATATATATAATTTGTATACGTTTATATACATATATATAATTTGGATACATTTATATACATGCTAGCAGTATCGCCCGGCGTTGCTCGGGTTTGTAAGGGAAATAATTATATAAGCATTTTTAGAGATGTAAAGTATAATAGCCATCTCAATATGGCTAACCACAAAGGGGGAGGGGTGTTACTGTAGCTTTTTACGTTCTGAGATTTAATAATAAATTTTAGAGAGTTACTTCCCTTATATATGTCAAAAATGGATTAAAAATGGGAAAAATTGATGGTAAATTATTTTTTAAATCGTAGACTCATCGTAGACGCGCGCTAATACCCAGACGGTCTCGATATGAATCACGACTATAAGATACCCGGTTTTGGTTAAACTGCACCGCAAAATGTGGGACTAGTTAGGAATCTAAATCGTAGGAGACAGACACACAACCTCACTTTTATATATAAAGATTTCCTCTATTTACATAATATTGAGGTTCTTTCTTTCTTTTGTTATCTTACTGTTTTTACCAATATACATATATATATATATATATAAATATATATATAGTTACAGAGATGTACTTGCATAGCAAGTGACTTGATCTGAGATCGTGTGCTGGAACGAAAACAGTTGCAGCGTTGAAGGTGTTTATAAGCCATTTAAGAAACACACAAAAACCGTTAGATTCACTTCAACATTTAAATTTAATTTGTCAAAATATTTTCATCGCTTTGAGACCGCGACCTGTTAGCACGATATTTTTGTCAGTGAACAGGTCGCGGTCTCAAAGCGACGAAAATATTTTGGCAAATTAAATTTAAATGTTGAAGTGAATGTAACGGTTTTTGTGTGTTTCTTAAATGGCTTACAAACACCTTCCACGCTGCAATATATATATACACACATATATATATATGTATGTATGTATGTATGTGTGTATATGTGTATGCATGTATGTGTGTGTGTGTGTGCGTGTCTGTGCTTGTGATTGTCCTCCACCACTGCTTGACAACGAATGTTGGTTTGTTTACATCCTGTCACCTAGTGGTTTGACAAAGGAAACAGATAGAATAAGTACAATGCTTACAAAAATAAAAGTGGAGTTGATTCATTAAACTACAATTCTTCAAGGCATTGCCCCAGCATGGCTACAGACCAATGGCTGGAAAAAGCAGAAGAATAAAAGAATACATTCTCTGCTTTGGTCAAGGCATGAGAAAGCTTGAGTTTACATGAGAAGGCCTAACAGACCTGGTAGAAACAGCAGCCAAATCTCCCTCAAATCACACCTTACTGTCTTATGTATGTATATATATATGAGCCAATGAGGGGGACCTCTACATGGTAGCTAGACCTGGTAGAAATAGCAGCCAAATTTCCCCCAAATCACACCTTACTGTCTTATCTATGTATAATGTATGTATGAGCCTATGAGGGAGACCCCTACATGGCAGCTAGACCTGGTAGAAATAGCAGCCAAATTTCCCCCAAATCACACCTTACTGTCTTATCTATGTATATATGTATGTATGAGCCTATGAGGGAGACCCCTACATGGCAGCTAGACATGCTAGAAATAGCAGCCAAATCTCCCTCAAATCACACCTTACTGTCTTATCTTTCTGCTACTTGGATATAGGTGTTATATTCGTCGTAAAAAACTTTCCTATCACACACTCACGCACACGCACACACATACACACACACGCACCCTCACACACACACACACACGCACACCCACACACACCCACTCACACACACACACACACGCGCACACCCACACACACCACTCACACACACGCACGTTAGCTTACAATTTTATTTATATTTTGCGTGTGTATGTGTGGAAAGAGGAAGTGGGAAGCAGAGTGAAAGAATCACTCACTACAGTAAGTCAATTACTTTCATTTTATTCGTTGCCCCTGTGTGTGTGCGTTTGCGTGTGGTGTAAACCAGACTAAGAAAAGCATTTGACACACACACCAGAATGTGAGTTTTCTGTAAATTTTGCTTAATTGGAGTTTAAATTTTAAAAACTGGACCTGGCATGACGCGATGCATTGTACTCTTAAAACTGCTAGGTAAATTGTAATTGAAGAAATCCTATATTGTAGATTTGTATAACTCCCAAAGGGAGGCAGATAAAATCGCCTTTTATAATAAGAGATAAGAGATATATAATTTGTATACATTTATATACATATATATAATTTGTATACATTTATATACATATATATAATTTGTATACATATATATAATTTGTATATGTTTGTATACATATATAATTTGTATATGTTTGTATACATATATATAATTTGTATATGTTTGTATACATATATATAATTTGTATATATTTGTATACATATATTTAATTTGTATATATTTATATACATATATATAATTTGTATATATTTATATACATATATATAATTTGTATATATTTATATACATATATATAATTTGTATATATTTATATACATATATATAATTTGTATATATTTATATACATATATATAATTTGTATATATTCATACACATATATATAATTTGTATATATTCATATACATATATATTCATATACATATATATAATTTGTATATATTCATATGATTGATTGATTGATTGATTGATTCTAGTTTCAGCTTATGAGCTGTGGCCATGCTGGGGCACCGCCATTTGGTGTTGCTACTTGGTTTCACTTCATGGAGGCTTTCTAGCAACTGCTATTTGGTGCATGAGAGAGTTCGATGCAGCTGCCCTCATCTGCACCCCCTGCCGTGAAGTTGGTTCATCTGGGACACCTGACAGGAAGAGATCCAGCTCCATTTTAAAGACATCTGTATCCACCCCATGCAGGTCTCTCAGGTTCTTCGGGAGGATATTGAAGAGCTGTGGGCCTCGGAAGCCCAGGCTATCACAGAATCTTGTCCTACATCTTGATGGCAAGTTTGGAGTCCTAGGCACCACGCAGTGGCGCCCAGTTCTGGCATTTGCGTAACTCTCGATGCCAAAGTTCAGGACACTTCCCTCCAGGATCTTCCAGATGTATATTATGGCATATCTTTCCCGCCTACGCTCCAGGAATATAATTTTAATCTCTTGAGTCTTTCCCAGTAGCTTACATTCTGCATAGAGGCTATCTTCTTCGTGTAGCTTCGTTGGATCGCCTCAAGTTCTGTGATCAACTTGACACTGGATGGTGACCATAGCTGAGAGCAATAGTCAAAGTGGCTTAGGACAAGTGTCTTCCAGAGGACCATCATGGTTTCTTGTTCTCTTGTTCTAAAGGTTCTAAGAATCCATCCAGCCAGCGTCTGCATTTCATTGTCAGTTTAGCAACATGTACATGAAAGGTCGCGTCATCACTCATGTGAATACCCAGGTCACGCACTGATTGTGCCTCTGGGATTGCAATCCCTCCGGGTCCAGTGTATTCATTGGGTATTGCATTTAGTTTTACATACTGATAGTATAGAGCTTGAAACTTTTCAGCATTGAACTGCATGCTATTCTTTTCGGCCCACTTGTATATTTTGTCTAGCTCACATTGCAGGTGTTTAGTGTCCTCAGAGTTCTGTATTGCCTGTGAAACTTTTGTATCATCTGCATAACTTGTGATCGTGGCTCTCTGCGTGGATGAGGGCATGTCTGAGAGGGCCATTATGAACAGTAGTGGTCCCAGAACAGTGCCCTGCGGAACACCGCTCACTATTTGCGTGTTAATGGAAGTGGCCCCATTGGCCACTACCACCTGACTTCTATCTTTCAGAAAGTCATGAAGCCATTCTCCCAGTTTTCCAACTATGTTGAGATCACGCAGTTTGTGACATATCATTCCATGATCGACTTTATCAAAGGCCTTTGCAAAGTCGAGATATATCACTTCCACATTTGAGTGGTTGAGCAGCCGTTTCAGCACCCAGTCATAGTGTTGTAGGAGCTGAGTTAAACAGCTTCTCCCTGGTCGGAAAGGTGATCAGCTTCCTTCTGACTATTCGTTCCATGACCTTGCTGATGTGTGAGGTCAGAGAGATAGGTCTGTAGTTCTTGGCTTTCGCTCTGCTACCTCCTTTATGAATGGAGCATATTTTACCTTCCTTCAGTTTTCTTGGAAGTTTGCCAGCTGCAAGGAAGCTCTGAAAGAGGAACTGCAGTGGTCTTGCTAGGACTCTCTTACATGCTTTTAGGAGGATTGCCGGGAATCCATCGGGGCCAGTAGCTGAGTCTGTTTTCATTTCATCTATAGCCTTGATTACATCGTCCTCTTTTATATCGATGTAATCTATCGTCGCCGCCTCTGATTTTATATCTGCAGTGGTAAAAAAAGTCAGTTGGATTGGTGATTTGAGATGCCCAAGGGGTGGAGTGAAAACACTCTTGAATTGCTCATTCAGTATTTCACTTACCCTCATTGGTTTTCCTGTAAGTGTGCCATCCTTTTCGAGGAGTGGCCCTATTCTACAGTGCACCGTAGCTGTTTCTTTGGCATACCTGTAGAAAGCTCTGGGGTTAGATTTTATGTTGTCTATAGCCCAGGCTTCTTTGTCTGCTCTTTCCTTTTCATGGGAGAGTTTCAGACATTTTTCGATTTCCAACAGTTTTATTTTCAGGCGGGACTTTTCACTGCTTTCAATCTGTTTGTTTAGGCGATTTGAAAATTTTGTACGCCGTCTCATTAGAATTTTCCTCTCTCTGGGGATTTTGTTCTTGTGTACAGTGGCCTTTCTCTCTGGGACATATTTGTAGCATATGGCTTGCATTACAGACATGAATTGTTGAAATTTCACGTCGATGTCTGGCGAGGAGAGACATTTATATACATATATATGATTTGTATATATTGATATACATATATATAATTTGTATATATTGATATACATATATATAAATTGTATATATTGATATACATATATATAATTTGTATATATTCATATACATATATATAATTTGCATATATTCACATACATATATATGATTTGCATATATTCATATACATATATTTGTATATTTTCATATACAATTATAATTTTGTATATTTTCATATACATATATATAATTGTATATCTTCATATACATATATATAATTTGTATATCTTCATATACATATATATAATTTGTTTATATTCATATACGTATATATATTTTGGATATATTCATATACATATATATACTTTGTATATATTCATATACATATATATAATTTGTATATATTCATATACATATATATAATTTGTATATATTCATATACATATATATAATTTGTATATATACATAAACATATAAATAATTTGTATTTATACATATATATAATTTGTATATATTCATATACAAATATATAATTTGTATATTTTCATATACATATATATAATTTGTATATCTTCATATACATATATATAATTTGTTTATATTCATATACGTATATATATTTTGTATATATTCATATACATATATATACTTTGTATATATTCATATACATATATATAATTTGTATATATTTATATACATATATATAATTTGTATATATTCATATACATATATATAATCTATATATATTCATATACATATATATAATCGGTATATATTCATATATATATATATAATCTGTATATATTCATATACATATATATAATCTGTATATATTCATATACATATATATAATCGGTATATATTCATATACATAATCGGTATATATTCATATACATATATATATAATCTGTATATATATTCATATACATATATATAATTTGTATATATTCACATACATATATATAATTTGTATATATCATATACATATTATAATTTTGTATATATTCAATAAAAAATAATAATTTGTATATATTCATATACAAATATCATTTGTATATATTTATATATATGTATATAAATATATACAATTATATATATAATTATATATAATTTGTATACATTTATATACAAAGATGTAATTTGTATACGTTTATATACAAATATATAATTTGTATACGTTTATATACATATATATAATTTGTATACGTTTATATACATATATATAACTTGTATAAGTTTATATACATATATATAATTTGTATACGTTTATATATATATATATAATTTATATACATATATATATAATTTGTATACATATATATAATTTGTATATATTTGTATGGATATATATAATTTGTATATATTTGTATGCATATATATAATTTGTATATATTTATATGCATATATATAATTTGTATATATTTATATTCATATATATAATTTGTATATATTTATATGCATATATATAATTTGTATATATTCATATGCATATATATAATTTGTATATATTTTTATACATATATATATAATTTGTATATATTTATATGCATATATATAATTTGTATATATTCATATGCATATATATATTTGTATATAGTCATATACATATATATAATTTGTATATATTCATATACATATATATATTTGTATATATTCATATACATATATAATTTGTATATATTCATATACATATATATAATTTGTATATATTCATATACATATATATATCTATATATTTCATATACAATATAGATAAGCTGTATATATTCCATATACATATATATAATCGAGATATATATTCAATACATATATATAATCTTTATATATTCATATACATATATAAATCTGTATATATTCATTACATATATATGATCTATACATATATTTCATATACATTATATAATCTTTATTATTTCATATACATATATATAATCTTTATATATTCATATACATATATATAATCTGTATATATTCATATACATATATATATCTATAATATTCATATACATATATAATTATTATATTCATATACATATATAATTTGTGTATATTCATATACATATATATAATGTGCATATATTCATATACATATATAAATTTGTGTATATTCATATACATATATATAATTTGTATATATTCATATACATATATATAATTTGTATATATTCATATACATATATAATTTGTATAATATTCATATACATATATAATAATTTGTAGATATTTATATACAATATATAATTTGTATATATTTATATACATATATAATTTGTATATTTTGTATACATATATATAATTTGTATATATTTATATAATATGTTATATATATATACAAATTAATATATAATAATTATATATATTTTGTATATATTTATACAATATATAATTTGTATACGTTTATATACATATATATAACTTGTATACATTTATATACATATATAGAATTTGTATACATTTATATACATATATCTAATTTCTATACATATATACTATATATAATTTTGTATACATATATATAATTTGTATATCTTCATATACATATATGTAATTTGTATATATTCATATACATATATGTAAGTTGTATATATTCATATACATATATATAATCTATATATATTCATATACATATATATAATTTGTATATATTCATATACATATATATAATTTCTATATATATTCATATACATATATATATGTGTATATTCATATACATATATATAATTTGCATGTATTCATATACATATAATTTGTATATATTCATATACATATATATAATTTGTGTATATTCATATACATATATATAATTTGCATCTATTCATATACATATATATAATTTGTGTATATTCATATACATATATATAATTTGTATATATTCATATACATATATATAATTTGTATATATTCATATACATATATATAATTTGTATATATTCATATACATATATATAATTTGTATATATTCATATACATATATATAATTTGTATATATATTCATATACATATATATAATTTGTATATATTCATATACATATATATAATTTGTATATATTCATATACATATATATAATTTGTAGATATTTATATACAAATATATAATTTGTATATATTTACATACATATATATAATTTGTATATATTTGTATACATATATATAATTTGTATATATTTATATATATGTATATATATATATACAAATTATATATATAATTATATATATTTTGTATATATTTATATACAAATATATAATTTGTATACGTTTATATACATATATATAACTTGTATACGTTTATATACATATATATAATTTGTATACGTTTATATACATATATATAACTTGTATACGTTTATATACGTACATATACTTGTATACATTTATATACATATATATAATTTCTATACATATATACATATATATAATTTGTATACATATATATAATTTGTATATCTTCATATACATATAATTTGCGCATTTTCATATACATATATGTAATTTGTATATATTCATATACATATATGTAAGTTGTATATATACATATACATATATGTAATTTGTATATATTCATATACATATATGTAATTTGTATATATTCATATACATACATGTAATTTGTATATCTTCATATACATATGTGTAATTTGTATATCTTCATATACATATATACAATTTGTATATGTATTCATATACATATATATAATTTGTATATATTCATATACATATATATAATTTGTATATATTCATATACATATATATACTTTGTATATATTTATATATATATGTATATAAATATATACAAATTATATATATAATTATATATATTTTGTATATATTTATATACAAATATATAATTTGTATACGTTTATATACAAATATATAATTTGTATACGTTCATATACATATATATAATTTGTGTACGTTTATATACATATATATAATTTGTATACATATATACATATATATAATTCGTATACATATATACATATATATAATTTGTATACGTTTATATACATATGTATAATTTGTATACATTTATATACATATGTATAATTTGTATACATTTATATACATATATACATATATATAATTTGTATGCATATATATAATTTGTATATATTTGTATGCATATATATAATTTGTATATATTTGTATGCATATATATAATTTGTATATATTTACATGCATATATATGATTTGTATATATTTACATGCATATATATGGTTTGTATATATTTACATGCATATATACGGTTTGTATATATTTACATGCATAATTGCGGTTTGTATATATTTACATACATATATGCGGTTTGTATATATTCACATACCTATATGCAATTTGCATATATTTACATGCCTATATGCAATTTGCATATATTCACATACCTATATGCAATTTGCATATATTCACATACCTATATGCAATTTGCATATATTCACATACCTATATGCAATTTGCATATATTCACATACCTATATGCAATTTGCATATATTCACATACCTATATGCAATTTGCATATATTCACATACCTATATGCAATTTGCATATATTCACATACCTATATGCAATTTGCATATATTTACATGCCTATATGCAATTTGCATATATTCACATACCTATATACAATTTGCATATATTCACATCCCTATATACAATTTGCATATATTGACATACCTATATACAATTTGCATATATTCACATCCCTATATACAATTTGCATATATTCACATACCTATATACAATTTGCATATATTCACATACCTATATACAATTTGCATATATTCACATACCTATATACAAATTGCATATATTTACATACCTATATACAATTTGCATATATTTACATACCTATATACAATTTGCATATATTTGCATACATATATACAATTTTTTATATTTTACATACATATATACATTTGTATATATTTACATACATATATACAATTTGTATATATTTACATACATAATTTGTATATATCTATGTATACATATATATAATGTGTATATATATATTTGTATATATATATGTATACATATATATAATTAGTATATATATATGTATACATATATATAATTTGTATTTATTTATATACATACATATAATTTGTATATATTTGTATAAATATATATAATTTGTATATATTTATATATATATATATATAATTGTATATATTTATATATATATATATTTAATTTGTATATAGTTATATATATATATATATATATATATATATATATATATATATATATATATACGAGAGAAGAAAGTCCAAAAATGAATTCCGCTGCAGCCGTCGGCGGGCGCGAACTCATTAAAATTAAAATGGAAGAAATACACACCTTTTTCGGATTGATCAACGAGAAAGACATTGAATCTAAGATAACACCACCAAACGAAATATAAAATTAAAGAAAAGACAATTGTCTATAAAGCATACAATGTAGAAAGAAAAAAAAGATTTGAACACCTGGAGGAAAGCACCATCGAAAAGTGTCTTGGTGCGACTATGAAAGATATCCCCGCAAAAGTAGAGGTAGGCTGGATTGTAGCCACACTTCTACACCAGAGGGAGGACAAAATACATTGGTTGGAAAATTGCAAGAGACGGGCCTACAATTCCAGTTGTTATATATTTTGAGTATTGTTATCATAGCGATATCAAGATATAACATTGTATTTGTTTTATGTGTAAATGTATATATATATATATATATATATATATATATATATGTACATGTAATATGAACACATATATATACTCATATATACATGGACTAGCACTATGACCCGGCAACGACCGGGTCATAATGCTAGTATATCGATATATATGAAACTAAGAATGTGTATCTGTCTGTCTGTGTGAATCCCTAAAACTTGAGAACTACACAACCAATTTCATTCACATTTTACACACGCCTTGCTTAGGGTCCATGGAGTGTCAGGAGCAAGGTTCTGGGCGCCATTGGGCTCACTGTCCTTCGGCTCGGCTCGGCTCGGCTCGGTTCTAGGGAACTGAAAAAGCTGTGTACGATGCCAATGAGCGGATGTTTACGTTACAAACGAATCTGTAGGTCTGTTTACATGTTTACGTTAACTACGTCACAAAATAGCTGTTTACGTCACAGTAACAATATTTTGAGAGGCAGTAAATAATATGAGGTCGAAAGAAAGAATATCATTGGTTAAAATTCGAATTATTAAACAACGTTAAACTTAGAAATTACAAATCCGTTTTCATTTTGGGTTACAATTATGTTTTCTTTTGACATATTATACCAGTATACGAAGTTTCAAATTGTTTAGTTAACTAAGAAAATCTGGCCTTCAAACTGAAAAGATCCGAAATCTTTATGTTGAGGAAGGCGCGTGTGCGTGTGTGTGTGTGTGTGTGTGTGTGTGTGTGTGTGTGTGTGTGTGTGTGTGTGTGTGTGTGTGAAAAGCAATGCAATTGAAGCAATAATGTAAAGTGTCTGATAGGAACATTATTTATATTATTTACATTCGACGGATATTTGTCCTCATCTTGTTTGTTGTTAATACAACTTTCGGCTGATATACGCGCCAGCCTTCATCAGGTGTCTTGGGGAAATTTCGAACCTGGGTTCTCATTCCTAACATATTTTTTGATGCTGTTGTTATTATTATTATTATTCAGATCACTGTCTGAAATCGAACTCGGAATCTTGGGGTTACTAACGCTAAGATTCCAAGTTCGATTCCGGGCAGTGACCTGAATCAATAATAATAATAATAATAATAATAATAATAATAATAATAATAATAATGATAATAATAATATCGAAAAATACGTTAGGAATGGGAACCCAGGTTCGAAATTTCCCCAAGAGACCTGATGAAGGCTGGAGGGTGTATCAGCCGAAACGTTGTGTTAACAACAAGATGAGGACAAATATCCATCAAATGTAAATAATGTAAATAATGTACATAATTCCTCATCTCTTAAATATAGAACTGTATGGTAAGAAGCTTCCTTCCCAATTATATGGTTCCGGGTTCAGTCTTACTGCGTGACATCTTGGGCAAGTGTCTTCTATTATAACCTCGAGTGGATTTGGTTGACAGAAACTCAAAGAAACTCATTGTATATATATGTATTGTGTGTGTTGTGTGTGTGTGTGTGTGTGTGTGTGTGTGTGTGCGCGCGCTTGTAGATGTATGTATGTATGTATGAACTAAGTGTGTCCCTTTGTTTCTGTGTTTGTCCCCCACCAACGCTTGACAACCGGTATTGGTGTGTTGACGGTCCCCTAACTTAGCAGTGCGGCAAAAGAGACCGATAAAACATGTACTAGGCTTAAAATAAAAACAAGCCCTGCGGCCGGTTCGTTCGACTAAAAATTTTCAAGGCAATGCTCCAACACGGCCGCAGTCAAATGACTGAAACACGTACAAAAATAAGAGAAATAAAAATAGAATAGATTATTCGACAAAAGCAACAATGAGGGACACAAGTTCACGACGTCTCAAAGAAAATAAATACGAAAGAATTCTTCGTGGGCCACCAAACAAAATGATACGAGTTCCATTCAACGATACCGAAGCAATTAAGAGACGTTATTGTTGATGTATAACATCGTCCAACCCCTTGTCGAGCGTGTGTCAGAAGCCAGATCTGTAGAAGCACTCCGTCGGTTACGACGACGAGGGTCCCAGCTGATATGATCAACGGAACAGCTTTCTCGTATAAAGTGTCTTGCACAAGGACACGATGAGTCGCCGGAAATTGAACTCACGACCTTACGATCTTGAGCCGAATGCCCTAACCACTAAACCACGGGCCTTCACACTCACACACACACACACACGCAGACACACACACTCACACGCACGCACAACACACACACACACCATATATATATATATATATATATATATAGATATATATATATATATATATAGTGCATGTATATATATATAGCCGAACACTCCGTCGATTACGACGACGAGGGTCCCAGTTGATCCGAATCAACGGAACAGCCTGCTCGTGAATTTAACGTGCAAGTGGCTGAGCACTCCACAGACACGTGTAACCTTAACGTAGTTCTCGGGGAGATTTAAGGTGACACAGAGTGTGACAAGGCTGGCCCTTTGAAATATAGGTACTACTCATTTTTACCAGCTGAGTGGACTGGAGCAACATGAAATAAAGTGTCTTGCTCAAGGACACAACGCTCCGCCGGGAATCGAACTCACAACCTTACGATCATGAGCCGAATGCCCTAACCACTGAGCCACGCGCATTCACGGAAGCCAGCACTACTCATTCGCTCAAGTAACTATCAATTAACTCTTTTGATTCACTGGTAATCTGATTCAGCGTTAGATTGGCACCAAACCAAAAGAACCCAATGCGTTATGATGAGCGTGTGAGCGCGTATGTGAGTGTGTGTGTGTTTATACGAGTGTGACTGCGTGTGCTAGTGTGAATGTATGTATGTGAGTGTATTTATATGAGTGTGTATGTGTTTATACGAGTGTGTGTTAGCGTGTGTATAATAGTGTATGTGAGTATATTTGTGTATAGTGCGTGTGTATGTTAGTGTGTATGTGTTTGTGTGTGTGTGTCTGTTAGTGTGAATGCGTGCGTAATCTTTTCTACTCTAGACACAGAACCCGAAATTTTGGGGGAGGGAGCGCAGACGATTAGATCGACCCCAGTGCGTAACTGGTACTTAATTTATCGACCGCGAAAGGATGAAAGGCAAGGTCGACCTCGGCGGAATTTGAACTCAGAATGTAAAGACAGACGAAATACCTATTTCTTTACTACCCACAAGGGGCTAAACACAGAGAGGACAAACAAACGGATTAAGTCGATTACATCAACCCCAGTCCGTAAATGGTACTTAATTTATCGACCCCGAAAGGATGAAAGGCAAAGTCAACCTCGGCGGAATTTGAACTCAGAACGTAGCGGCAAACGAAATACATAATAGTGTGTGTATGAGGGTGTATGTGAGAGTATGTTAATGTGTGTATGCGTGCGCCAGTGTGTATGTGGCATGTGTGTGTGCGTGGGTGTGTTAGCGTGCGTGTGTATGTGACTGTGTATGTATGTGCGTGAGTGGGTGCACGTGAGAGTGTGCGTATCTAAGGAAGTGTATATGTGTGTACATGCGCGTGTATGAGTGTTATTGTGTGTGTATATTTGTGTGTGCGTGTATGTGTGTGTATGAATTAGTCGTGGGGCGCTGGTCCGACGTATTATCGATAATAAGCCGTGACAGGAGCAAAAATTAACCCGCAAAAGTCGGTGGGCCTGAAGCTCAGCACCTGGAAAAGCACAACATCCAACAACATCATGGAATGCAGGACGGATGGACGGACGGATGGAGCTATTAACTACAGGGTGGTCCGAAGGTCTTGTTACCCCCTACATATTGTTTATTATTGTCATTATTATCAGCCTTTTTTTATAACCCCCCCCCCCCACACACACACACACAGGTAATGATTTGGACCGCCATAATACAATACTATAATATCATAATAAATTCATAGCGACCTCCAACCCACTGCCAGGCAGCGGATTGGGTCTGATACACACATTAACACACAAGTAAGAACCTGATAGCACCCTATTTTTTCGAGGGCACTGTTAACCAGCAACCTTACTTGGCCCTGCTAAGGGAGTGGTTTGTTCCACAGCTCCAGATGTTGAATGTTGTCCTGAGTGATTGTTGGTTCCAACAAGATGGTGCCCGACCGCACTATGCTATCACTGTCCGGGAATACCTAAATAAAGTTTTTCGGGATAGATGGATAGGGCGAGGATCGCAATAACTTCCAGCACCTGTCGATTGGGCCTCCCAGAAGCCCAGACCTCACGTCTTGCTATAACGCTCTGTTGGGTATTATCAAGGAGAGAAGTTCACATGAACGATACCAGAATACCCATCAGTTGAAGGACGCCGTTCGGAGAGCCTTTGCACCACGCACTAAAACACAGCCTCGAAAAATATCACACGGGACATGGCGCTGCATCATTTTGTGCCACGAAAATGATGGTTTCACACAGACCTTCTCGATGTGTGACAGCGTCAATGAAAGTGAATAAACTAATTCGAAATCGTGCTTTGGATTACTGTACTTGTACATTACATTTGATGGGGATTTGCCCTCATCTTGTTAACACAGCGTTTTAGCTGATATACCCTCCAGCCTTCTTCAAGTGCCTTGGGGAAATATCGAACCTGGGTTCTCATTCCTAACGAATTTTTCGATATTGTCATTATTATTATTATTATCATTATTATTATTATTATTATTATTATTCAGGTCGCTACCTGGAATCGAACTCGGAATCTTGCGGTTAGTAGCCCGCACTCTTAACCACTACGTGGGCAATTATGGAGTGAATTTTAGGGCTTATAAATCTAATATTTTTCTATCCTTTCTTAATACCGGTTCCCATATACTGCTTATATCTGCACCCGGTCTGCATAGGAGGTTGTTGTGTCCTAGCATATGTGCGGCTTCTTTTAGTTTTCGTATTTTCCAGTGGTATAAATGTACAGAATGTAAATAATGTAAATAATGTTCATAATTCCTCATCTCTTAAATATAGTTCTGTACTACTTGTTCTTCCATTGTTCTCATTATATTTTGGTAGGGGGTAACAAGTCTTTCGGACCACCCTGTATATTTTTCATCTATATTTTGCGACCGAACTATCAAATTATTTACTAGTAAATTTTTTTCGATTGTTGATTGCTTGTATATTTCGTGCAGTTTTCTTTCAGTTCTCTGAGTGCAAGCATGCCGCAGTGTAAGTCCAGGTATTTAAGTTCAGAAACCTTTCGCTGTCCATGTTTGTACCATCTCACTAAACCGCTAATGACTAACTTGCCGCGGCACAAAGATGTCTAATCTGTTTTCTCAGCTTTGGCTTAAGACTTAGAACTCTGAAGCAATCACGTCCCGTGTCACAAACCATCCCAACGGATCCTGTTACCAGGTAATTTCAAGTTGGTTGTTTTGTTTTTTTTACTTTTCACCTGATAAATATTCTTTTATTCTTTTCCTTTTATTTATTTCAGTCATTTGACAGCGGCCATGTTGGAGCACCGCCGTTAGTCGAACAAATCAACACCAGGAGTTATTCTTTGTAAGCCTAGTACTTATTCTATCGGTCTCTTTCGCCGAACTGCTAAGTTACAGAGGTTTAATCCCAGGCAAAGCCGGGTTATACTGCTAGTTCTTGATATTTTTCATTTTGGCATGAAGATGTTGATATACTGCCTTAGTATGTTGGCTGCCTCGCTATACATGCTGTCGGACGGCTTTTCGATAATAATCTATATCAGAGGTTCTCAAACGTTTTGGGCCACCGTACCCCCCTCATGGCCACATAATACCCTCAGCACAACCCTCCACTATTTTTATGTATAAATAAATATTTTATATTTTACTAATTCATATATGTGGAGGTGCGTGGCTAAGTGGTTAGGGTGTCAGCATCTTGATCGTAAGATTGTGGTTTCGATTCCTGGACCGGGCGTTGCGTTGTGTTCTTGAGCAAAACACTTCATTTCACGTTGCTCCAGTCCACTCAGCTGGCAACAATGAGTAACGCTGCGATGGACTGGCGTCCCGTCCCGCTGGGGAACACATACGCCATTGAAACCGGGAAACCGGGCCCATGAGCCTGGCTAGGCTTTAAAAGGGCACATTTATTATTATTATTATATTTTTTTACTTTATATATACTACGAATCATTTGATATTTAATATAATATATAATTTGTATACAATACTATAATAATATCATGATAAATTCATAGAGATCTCCAATCCACTGCCTTCCTCGAAAAGGAAGGCAGTGGATTGGGTCTGATTTAATCTCATCAATTCTGAAAGACATAATAAAGAATGGAAAATTTAAACATCTTTAATTAAAATCTTTCAGATATAAAATTCCGGAACATGTTTAATTTTTGTAGTAAAGATTGTTTGCCAACATAACATGGCAGTCCTGGTTTAGGACGAATGTTGCTGTAATTTAGCCCCAGGAGACATTGTCTCTAGCTGGCTATACGACACGATCTGTCTCCTGGGGCTAAGTTACAACAACATTCGTCCTAAACTAGGACTGCCATATTATCTTGGCAAACAATCTTTACTACAAAATACTGTTGCTGAATATCTCATGTTGTGAGATTTAAAAATAGTAATTTTCTAATTTATAAATGTTTTCTTTATTTATTTATTTATTGTCTAATGTCTTACAGTCCTTAAATGTGAAGGTTTTGTGATTCTAATTGATTTCTATTAGAATAAATATAGTAAAAATTCCAATCCAAAAATTGATATTCTTATACTCAGGCTCCAACAATCGAAAGGAGTATAACCGTAATTCTATATTCTAATATATATTCTATATTCTAATATATATTCTGTATTCTATATTCTATATTCTATATTCTATATTCTAATATATATTCTGTATTCTATATTCTATATTCTAATTCTATATTCTAATATATATTCTATATTCTATATTCTAATTCTATATTCTAATTCTATATTCTAATTCTATATTCTAATATATATTCTATATTCTATATTCTATATTCTAACATATATTCTGTATTCTGTATTCTGTATTCTATATTCTATATTCTAATTCTATATTTTAATTCTATTTTCTAATTCTATATTCTATATTCTAACATATATTCTGTATTCTATATTCTGTATTCTATATTCTATATTCCATTTTCTAATTCTATATTCTATATTCTATATTCTAATTCTATATTCTA